>NC_050458.1:34305014-34605014 GCF_903995425.1 Onychomys torridus | reverse complement strand
AATGAAATAGCTTGTAATTTCCCTAATGCACCTGACTTACATAGCATGCCCTAGCAATAGGGTAAAACCCCAAATGTCAACCTGTCTTACTTGTTATCCTGACATGGCTGACCTCTGCAAGAGTTGACCTCCTCAAAGCAGCATTCTTTGAATGTGTCAAAATGAGACTCCCATCTTTCTAAAGCCAGGTGTATTCTAAGCATTACTTAGCCACCTGTATTTCCCAATCAAATGAGTTTGAAACCAATAACTGAGTCACTGTGGTTTTCCCATAACAAACCCAGCTCAGAAAAGACATAATGTCAAATTCAGGCATAAGACCAGTCACCAGGAGAAAATGATTCAGTAAGTTTAAGGCTCTTTATTCACTAGAACTCCACATCCAACAGTTCTCTCTTGCTGCAGAGGCTCAAAGCCTACAGCCTGTATCAATTCCATAAGGAACTGTACTGTCCCTACAGCTACTCCCACAGGACAATCCTCCACTCTCCTGCAGTTGACAGCTAACCTACATTAGCACAGAGTTTCTGTAGCTCATACACATATTCATACAATGCTGACTGGTGAGTTCCAGCCTGCCCCAGACACTGTAAACAATGATTGTGCTCAAATCTGTTATTTACAGAAATCACATGTCTTCCTATCTCATCAAAGCTGATACTGAACAGGAGTATTTGAGATTTTGAGATACTCTATTCATGTACTACTCCACACAAGAACTCATATACAATGAAGTATCAATTTCAGGGTAATTATCATGTACCCAAATATTATTAAAAAGAGCTGCTGTGTCTGCTCATCATTCTATCCATTACATGTGCCGTCTTTGCTTAATAATGAGTCTGTCCAGGATGGGAGGTGGTGGCGCAAGCCTTTAATCCCAGCACTGGTGAGGTAGAGCCAGGAGGATCTCTGAGTTCGAGGCCAGCCTGGTATACAGAGTGAGATCCAGGACAGGCACCAAAACTACACAAAGAAACCCTGTCTCAAAAAAAAAAAAAGAGTCTGTCCATACTTTATTTATATAAAAATGAATCTGCCTAAGTCTGTGAGTAAAGCTGGTCACAATCTGATACCTACAGGAGTCAACCATAAACTGTCCAAGTCTGAACAAACTATCAAAGCCAATGATTACGAGCCCAGGAAAGTAACAGAAAATAGGTACATTCTGAGGAAGAAGCCTGAAAGGGTTAGAATAGAAGATCTAACCTGCCTGTAACCATATACTCTGCCATTAGATACAAAGTTAAGCTAAGAAAGAGCTCAGCTCTTATTAATAGTTTGCACTCTGAATATAATCTGGTTAATTAGCTACCAACAAGGCAGCATCAGTGTCCTTCAGAGAAACATAACAGAACTGAGACTTGCCAGAATGTACATTTATAATGTCCTGGATACAAGTGAAAATTACTCAACAGGACAGACAACACAACTCTTAATCAAGATGAGAGAATGCTAGCCTAATACAATGAGATGACCGGGACTTCAGAACTAAATGCCCAAGAGTTTCGAGCACCTGCTTGAACTCTTCTGGATGGCATAAAGGGAGGTAACACCTGTTGGGCTGGAGACCTGACTGTGGTCCCCAGAAGCTGGGGAAAGCTGGGTGCAGCAATGGGAAACAGAGACAGAAGAATCCCCAGCAGCTTGTGGGCCAGCTAGCTGGAGTAGCAGTTGGGACCAACCACAAGAGCCAGCCTGTCTCAAAGAAGGTCAAAGGCCAGGACCCACACCTAAGCTTGTTCTCTGAATTCCACACACACCATGGTGCACTCACACATTCATCAAGAGCCCTTATCTTAAATACACACACACACACACACACACACACACACACACACACACACACACACACCAGAAAAAACATGCAAATAACACTTGGAGTAAATGAGGTAAACAAAACAAACAAGAAAAAGAAAAAAGTATGACCCTTTCACAGGGGTCACTTAAGACATTTATACTATGATTCATAACAGTAACAAAATTACAGTTATGAAGTAGTAACAAAATAATTTTATGGTTAGGGGTCACCACAACATGAAGAACTGTATTAAAGGGTTGCAGTGTCAGGAAGGCTGAGAACCACTGCTCTAGGTTGGGGTCACCACACATGAGGAACTGTATTAAAAGGTCACGGCATTGGGAAGGCTGAGAACCACTCACTGCATTAGATCTAGGTTTTGACCAATCAGAAGTCTAAACAAAATCATATAGACTACCTTGCATTTTAAAGGCTAATATTTTTCTTTTAAGACTGTCTAAATCTGCTTCTTAAATAACCTTACTGAGTTATAAAAATGGAGCACAACACTTGTGACAACATTAGGTAATAGGAACATCTGACTTCTGTCCTGATTCTACCCAAAAGGGGCAGGTTTGCTTAACAGAGGGTGAATGGGAGAGGCAACTACATGAGACCTGAATTCTCCTATTCATTTGTTCTTAAAATTTTCTTGACTAAAAGTAAAGCCATGATGAGAGATAATGGAATCATACACTTTTCTTCTTCTGGGGAAGCAGAGGGCTCCCACCCTCACCTGTGTTCAGTATTATACCAGAAATATGAGAGGCCTGAATGTTGTGAAGGAAGAAGTAAAGCTGCATATGCAGGTAGCATGTTAATAGAACAAATCCTAACAGAACAACCTAATAAAACCAGTAATTTAGCAAAAGAAAGAAAAAACCAGCTAATAAGGGTAACAAATGCTGTGTTAGCAGCTTAGAGGACAAATGGTTGGAAATATCTGATTTCTGATAGTATAATCATGCGTTTCAGACAGACAATACACTAGGAAAGGAAGCAATGTTGTAAGAGGACTCTGAGCATGTCTATATAAACGGAGAGCCAAATCACATTCAGATACAGAAGAGTTGGAGCTGGGAAGAGGGCACAGTCCCCAGAGCCATCAGCAGACACAACACAAATACAGCCGGAACACAGCAGGCCGTTGTGTAGAAATCCATGAACGAATTCACAAATTTATGTGAAATTGTAAAAGATCCAGAATATGTAAGAAATCCAGAAAAGAAGGTCAAAGCTGGAGCAATTTTAAATTCACGTCTCTCCATAAAAAGCTGTGGTAAACAAGACCGTGGTCCTGGCATCAGGATCCATAAATACATCAATGGAACAGAACAAAGACTCAGAAATAAACCTCACTTCCACAGCCATTTGATTCCCATCAAAGGTGCTAAATCAATCCATGGACAGAAAGCATCAAATCCTGAAGAGAAAAGCAAATACTCTCACAGGGAAAAAGCAAGCTTGACTTTTGCCTCATTCCCTCTTCTGATGCTATAGCAAACTACCTGAACAGAGGGCACTTTTAATGAATGGAAGGTTACTGGCTAACAGTTCTGTAGGCTGAGACATCCAAGAGCAGAGTACCACAATTTGCAATTGTGTATGTGTGTTACTTTTTTATTGGTCCTTCACACATACCCCTTCCCTACCCATCCATCTTTGTGTCTCCCACTCTCCCACCCCCTACATTTTTTTTAAACCCTTCAAGACCAATTCATGCTCCCCACATATCCTTGGTTGTGTGGCTGTCCACTGGAGAGGGCCTTTATGCTCCTGTACATGGGGATTGAACTCAAGGCCTCATGCCTGAGCAACAAACATGTTACTCACTGAGCTGTCTCCCCAGTCTCTCTCTACCTGTTTGTATAAGCTACTAATGCCATCAAAGTGACCCCACCTTCATGAACTGCCTAATCCTAGCTAGCACCTTCCAAAGGTTCCACCTCCAAACATGATTGACAGTCAAGTCTAGGGTTACGTTTCCAACAAAGGGATTGCTGAAGGACACAGAAAACCCACAGCAAACCTCTAAGTTACACAATTTACAAAACTCATTTGAGATGCAACACCACCCTTAATGTGAAAACAAAATTATAATAAAAGACTTGTACCTAGGGCCCATAAACAGCTCCTACCAGTCAGTCATCAAAACATATGCAGCCAACAGATAAAACAGGTCAAACATGTGCCCCTCACACAGCAGGCACAAAATACACAGAGCTGGTAGTCATCAGAACATAAGAAAAAAAAAAAAAAAACATAACAACAGAATGAATGCTAACAACAAAACCCCACTAGTGCAACATATTGCAGATGTGGAACTCGCAGGCACAATCCAAATGCTTTACCTATAGATACCTCACATTGTGCAACTACTTTGGGGGAAAGAAGAATTGGAGTTCTTTGAAAAATTGAACATAGCTCCAATTAAATACTTGATATTTGGCCAGACAAATGAAAAATGCCTGCAGAAAATGACTCATAGTAAAATACTCCTGCAATGTAATAATGATATCAAACTGAATACTATCTAAACTAGCTCCAGTACTGTAGGTAAGGATTATCACTCTGCAACACGAAGAAATGAACAATGGTATAAACAACAGTACGCCTGAACCACTTACATCACCTGAAAGAAAGTGTGAACCAACCGGTGTTTATGCATGCATATGCCTAATACTGTTCTATGCAGTCACATCAATTTTAGTTCTAAACCACCCAATTTCATGTTTTAAATGAGGAAACTGAAGAGAAAGGCAGGCTGTGCACAAGGCTAGTATGACATGATTCTGTAATTTATAACAAAGTCAAACAAGAAAATCAAATCACCAAGTTCACTAAAAAGTTTTAATTAGCTCCAAAAGTGTGTGAAGTCCAACAAGCCTCTAACTCGAGTGTCAGCTCCCCTGGGGTCAGGCTAACAGCAGCCCCCAGTTCTGGTCTTACCTTGGGAAACTGCTTTACAGGAATCAACACTTTCTGTCCCAGCTTCATGTTCTTATTTATCACCACATCAATGTACTTCTCTTCGTCCTTGCCTTCTCCTTTTTGAAACTTCTCTATTTCTGTGGAGGCAAAAAGACAGCCATGAAGCATGTGAGCCAGAACTGGGGTGTGGGGTTTGGCTCGCCCCACTGTGGAAGACAGCAAATGCAGAAATGAGGACTGTTAATTAAACCGACATAATTTTTTCAAGTAGTGACACATCTCCTTTTTTTACTGATGAAATCTTCATCAATGAAAAAGGCATAAAGAATGGCTCTCAAAGCAGCCCTTGGCTATATGTGCTCCTGAAGGTAAAAATGGACAAACACAAACTTAAACAACTGAACAAAAAGTCAATAACTAAGCCCCTGGGGACACCTGTGTCCTGTTCTCAGCTCAGCATTACACAGCACCAGTGCCCTGACCACCACTCTTGGGACATTATAAAGCTTGTACTGTCAAGTATTGACTCAAAGACATGAATCGAAGAATAAGGGGGGCATGAGAGAGGTTGGAGGGAGGAGAGAAAAGGTGGACAACTATCTAATTATATTTTTATTTCAATTTGTTTGTAAATTTTTAAAATTGGCTCTAAGTTGGTTTGGAAAACTTAGATGACCCTCCATCATCCGGCTCCCCAACTGCAGCCCACCTCCTCATACATCCAGCACTGGCCACTGCAAGTGTCTTCTGCAATGAGCCCCCCTCTCCTTCCCCGTGAAGCTAGAATGAGCTCATCTTCTTCAAGGTTCATTCTTCTAAAACTCACTGATTCTCCTTCCTCAGGGAAGTATCAGGATCAGGAAAATGAATCCCTCCTAGCTTGATCCTGACAGAGCACACAGGGACAGCTATTACTCTAAGTGGGAAAAATGGAGGCGGCATCTCACAGTTTCCTTAATGAAAGTCTACTTCTACAAACATCTACTGCCCAGCGCTGCTATGTGCAAGGTTCAGGAACTGAAGGAGTATACATCTTCACTCTCCTTGTGCACTGTCTACAGCACTTGGTTGTGTACAAGAGGCACAGGTGCTTCCCCCAACAACTGCCAAGACACAAGGCTGGGAGAGAAACAGGGAGAGAGAGAAACAGAGAGACAGAGAGACAGAGAGAGAGAGAGAGAGAGAGATGGGGATGACATGAATGCACAAAGGGGGACAAACTGCATATATCATTCTGCCTGTTTCTCTCTGTCTCTCTCTGTGTCTCTCTCTGTCTCTCTCTCTCTCTCTCTCTCTCTCTCTCTCTCTCTCTCTCTCTCTTTCTCTCTGTGTGTGTGTGTGTGTGTGTGTGTTTTGAAGGTTCCAGGAATATAGAAATATAACATTACAAGCTTAAGAGATAAAAATTGACAGTCATCAGCTCTAAAGGTTACCTGCTAACAATGACTATCTGCTTTACAGCCAGCTCCTCTGTCAACAGCCAGGGGTGAACTTTTAAGTGCCTTGACTCTTACAGCTGGCAACTGCCTGGACCAAAGTTAACTTTTAATAGTTGTTTCTACGTGACTCCTAGCATGCAGTCTGTGGTCTCAGCTAGCTGATAAGCTTTTGTGGACCACAGTGATGTTTTTTGTGTATTTTTTCTTTTCCCCTGGAATAGAGTTTGCTTCTGGTTTAATAGATTTTGGTGGTCTGCCCCCCCATTATTTCAAGACTCCGGACCCAATAGTGTGTGTGTGTGTCTGTCTGTCTCTGTGTATGTGTCTCTGTCTCTGTCTCACTGTCTCTGTCTCTGCCCCGGGAGGACGCAGGTGCAGTGGGTGGGGTGTGCATGTCCCACTCTCACTCCATCTCCAGAACAGGATCACTGGGAAGCTGGCTGGCATTCGAGGTCTCATGGTACCAGGAAACACTGCAACAGGGAGTCGAGTGGCAGGGAAGGAAATGAGAGAAAGGGAAGAATCTGAAGAGGAGAAACTTTCAGGCATTTCCCATAAATCAACACCGAGTTGGAAATTTCAGAATCAATGCTGTGATAAATTAATAATCATATTCTTCAATAAAAAGCACTGGGTCCTTTGGAGTAACCTAGAGGAAAGGAATATGGAAACCTAACTTATAACCCAATTAAAATGCAATTGGAGGGAAGAGAACACATGATGTATGAAAGGGTGACATAGTGGGTGTTAAAGGTGTAAGTGTAAAAGGGGGTAGTGGGAGATGAATTAACTAAGGATTATGGAAAAGCTTTATGGAAGCTTACCGGTTGGTAACATTATTTCAAATGTATTTTTTAAGTAGTAGTTCAAATGGGGGAAGCCTGCATGAATGGACAGTGCTGCCCCCAGAAGTCATAGCTATTAAACTAAACTGCAGCATCAGTCACAAGACCCCAGAGGTCCCCAAAACAACCCAGGCTACACCACTGCTCTTGCTTACCCACCAAAACCCCGAGGTAAGACCCAACTGCTGAGACACCACACATGTTGGTCAAAGGACATAAAGAAATTAACTGATACCCTACAAAGAAAACTTCTTCACTACTGGTTAGTTTTCATTAACAGCTGCAGTTACCGGCACAAAAACAAGCCAGTCGAAATTCAAATATGGGTGGAGGAGGAACTCAAAAGGCCCCCTACCTAATGCAGGAGCCAGTAGCAGTTTATAGATGCTGAGGAAGGGAGAATCATTCTTTATGGGAGTGGCCACTGGTAGGTTGACTAAGATCCAGTGGATGGCCTACCCCCATGCACTTAGGAACAGTATTGATTTGACTTAGTGGATTATTGAGAAAGGTAGGGAGGGAGAGAATGGAAGGGAGGGAGGGAGGCACTGAGGGACAATGGAGGGAAGGAGGGAGAGAGAAAGTCAGTGATGTAGTTTAGAGAGGGACATGTTGGAAACCTAGGGGAACTGGAGGGGAATATGATCATAATTGTATACATGGTTAAAATTTTCAAAGAATAAATTAAGAAAACAGCAGCAAGTCAAAAGTTAGCTGAGTATAATCCAAGACTTCAGCTGTAATTAGTAAAAGAAAAGAAATCCCATTTTTATTATCTATTCATGTAGTAATTAGAGATAATCTTTGGCATAAGAGTCAACAAAGTAGGTAAACTAAAATTTCCTTTAAGACAATTAGATTTTTTCCCATTTGTGTGGTATGCACACATGTGTGTACACACACTTCTGTATGAGTGTGAGTACAAGTGTGAGAGGGTGTACATCCTCATGTGTTTGAAAGTGCATATGGAGGTTAGGTTAGTGCAGGAAGTCATCCTTGATAGTCTGCCCATCCCCCAGACTTATCTATTGAAGCAAGGTGTCTCAATCAAACCCAGAACTCACTGATATTACTAGTCCTGTTAGCCAAGTTGCTCAGGGGATCCAGTCTCTGCCTCTGTGGCATTTACATGAGTTTCTAGAGATCTGAACTCTGGTCCTCACATTTTTCAAGGCAATCACTTTAACTACTGAACTATCTCATCTCTGCAGGCCAACAACTATAATTTTTATTATATGCATATTTAGTGGTTATGAGTAGTTTTGTTGTTTTCAAGAAATCCAGTAAAATACAATATGTATGGGGGGGGGGAGTTCAACTGTACCAGACAACCTCTAAAATCAAGACCAGCTGGTAGTTTCATAGTCTCGAGCCTATGCTACTCAGGACAGAAAAGCAGCTCAGATTCCTAGAAGCTCCCCACCCCCATTCACGTGTCCCTTTCAATGGCTACAAAATGAAGTAACCAAACAAGGATTTCATCAGACTTCCTGGAGAGATGCATTGGGGATCCAACTTTCACTGTTCTTGGGTCACATTTGGTACCACACTCCTTCACTGAATACACTGCCCCCTTCCCACTCAGAATTAGTCAGTGTGTGATGGAGGTTTTAGAGAATACAGAGGGAGGCAGCACTGTTCCCAAGCTACATATGCCAAGCCTCTGTTATCTTAGAAACGGTTCCAGTAATGATATCTGCTTTAGTCTCTGTTTATACTTTGTATGAATATGAAATGTCCCCATGGGTTCATGTGATTGAACCTTTGTTCCTCGGCTGTTCCCATGTTTTAGAAGAGTGTAGAAGCATAGAAGATGGAGTCTTGCTGCAGGAAGTGGGTCACAGGTTGTGGGAGGGCTTGAAGTTTTATACTGTGCTTAACTTCCTATCTGCTCTCCAGTCCGAGTGAAGGTCCAATGGGACCAGCAGTCACACACTGCTACCTTGTGTTACCATGCTTTCCCAACCTGAAAGTACTATATCTAGAAACACTTTTGTCCTGAACTGTGGTGTGGTAATTCATTGTGTTCCCTAATATATAGTGAACCCTAATAAAGCTTATCTGAGGATCAAAGGAAAAAGCCAGCCACTGTACTAAACATAGAAGTCAGGCAATGGTGGCTTAATCTTAGCATTTGGGAGGCAGAGATCCAATTGGATCTCTGTGAGTTCAAGGCCACACTGGAGAACAGAGCCAGGCATGGTGACACATGCCTTTAATCCCAGCACTAACCATAGAGGTCTGGAGGTCTGTACAGACAGACAGGAAGTGATGTATCTGGGCGGAGGGAGGAAGTGGGATGCAGAACAGAAAGGCATACAGGCATGGGTATACAGGAAGTAGCTCTCTTTGGCTGAGGATTTCCATGTGGTAAGAATGTGGATAGCTTTTTTCTGCTTTTCTGATCTCTCAGTTTTTACCCCAGCATCTGGCTCTGGGTTTTTATTAATAAGACCGTTTAGCAATTCGTCTTACACTGAATCCAAAACCTTAGAAACACACTTTGTCCCTAGAACCAGAGCAAGTGAAAGAAATATGTCCTGGCCCTAAAACCAGAACCAAAGGCTAAAAAGGGCCAGTGAAAGAAACACAGTTTGGCCCTGAAACCATAGTCAACTCTGCCCTGACCAACAAAACCAACTAATCCCTGAGCAGGAAAACTAACCAATCCCTGAGAAGAAAATCTCCCTGGAGAAGCTCCACCCCTAAGAAGCCCTCTATAAGCCCTTCTGCCTGTTCAGTTGTGGGCTGTCCTCTTCCACGCTAGCAAAGGCAGCCACTCTCCTGGACTCCTCCTTCCCAAATAAATCTCTTTCTTAAAAGAGTTTCGGGTAAAGTTCTTCCCATGGCACAGAACAGAGTTCTTTCCATGGTATAGAACAGAAGAACCTTTGCTGAGGTTCCCCCTTAGGGGGACTGGTCAGGAAAAACCCTTAGGGGGCTGAACAGAAAAAAGTAACAACTTTTCACAGGCGCAGGAGGAGATTGCTACATTTCTGCAGGGGTTTCCGCTTTAGCAGACTGAAGCAAAAGAAGCAATATCTCATCTCGGGCTGGAGAGAAGAAGCAGGGCTCTTTAAGGGAGGGTGGGAGGTGGAGCAAAGCTCAGCAGTCAAAGCTGTCTTAAGGAGAGGAGCAGGATTGCTACATCCTGCCTGGAGACCATCCCCCACCTCACTCCAGCTTCAGGTCAGATACCTTTCCCTGCAGAGCTGTAACACTCAAACTGACATTCACCTGCCCTAAGAGAATACTAAGCAGCATTTATCTAAAGCCTATTTAGTTCTGAGATATACTATGTATGAAGGGAATCTACAGAGCAAAGCACAGACAAATGTAATATTATGCACAAAATGCTACAGAAAGGAGCTTACAGCTTGGGGTGTGCAAGAGTACTTAAAAACCAGAAAAAAAATCAGGCCTAAATTCTTAAAATATTTGGTGAAGAAGAATTATAGGCAACGGAATGTGGATTTCTCAGTGAGGGCATGTGGCCCCAGGAGATACTACTATAAGGGTACTTGATCAACACAGTGAGAATCATAACTTTTACTAAGGTCTCTTCGCTTTTCTTATAATGTTACAAAATCTTGCAACCACAGAGGCAGTAAGTAGACGCCAGGTCTTGATGCCTGGCCCTGGGTTCTCACAGATGATGGGCAGATTAAAGTAGGAGGGGGGGGGGTCTGTTCAATCCATGTAGAGGAGGAGGAAGGAGGACAGAAGCATGAGAAGGCAGGCCAGGTTCTTAATGTCAAGATGAAACAGTGACCATTCAGTACAAACAGGGAGCTGCACTAAGTGTCAGCTGACACAGCAGAAGCGTCCTAGAGGAAAGGGGATTGGGCAGTGCATAGAAAGTGAAAAGCAGACAGGTCGAGAGATGCGGTGGGTAAAGACACAGAAAGGGGAGAGCTAACTCTTAGAATGAGCAGCAAATGGGACATGAACCTGGCTCATTTAAGAATGCAAAGGTTAAGGAGAGAACAGCCAATGAGGTACACACCATATTCAAAGAGGCATGGGAGCTAATACTGAATGTCCTGTTGAAGTCACCACACAGGGGTGCCTCCACATCTGCCTCCCTTCCATTCTTCCCTGTGGTGTACCACCATGACCACCCACCAAGTCTGAGGCTGTCAGCCTTCTTTCCTATACTGGGTCACACTGGTGCACTGGTGTTCAGCCTTCTTTCCTATACTGGGTCACACTGGTGCACTGGTGTTCAGCCTTCTTTCCTATAATGGGTCACACTGGTGCACTGGTATTCACCCTTCTTTCCTAGGGACACACTGGTGCACTGGTGTTCAGCCTTCTTTCCTATACTGGGTCACACTGGTGCACTGGTGTTCAGCCTTCTTTCCTATACTGGGTCACACTGGTGCACTGGTGTTCAGCCTTCTTTCCTAACTGGGTCACACTGGTGCACTGGTGTTCAGCCTTCTTTCCTATACTGGGTCGCACTGGTGCACTGGTGTTCACCCTTCTTTCCTAACTGGGTCACACTGGTGTTCAGCCTTCTTTCCTATACTGGGTCACACTGATGCACTGGTGTTCAGCCTTCTTTCCTATTCTGGGTCACACTGATGCACTGGTGTTCACCCTTCTTTCCTATACTGGGTCACACTGATGCACTGGTATTCACCCTTCCTTCCTATACTGGGTCACACTGATGCACTGGTATTCACCCTTCTTTCCTAGGGACACACTGGTGCACTGGTGTTCACCCTTCTTTCCTATACTGGGTCACACTGATGCACTGGTATTCACCCTTCTTTCCTAGGGACACACTGGTGCACTGGTGTTCACCCTTCTTTCCTATACTGGGTCACACTGATGCACTGGTATTCACCCTTCTTTCCTAGGGACACACTGGTGCACTGGTCTTCAGCCTTCTTTCCTATACTGGGTCACACTGGTGCACTGGTGTTCAGCCTTCTTTCCTATACTGGGTCACACTGATGCACTGGTATTCACCCTTCTTTCCTATACTGGGTCACACTGGTGCACTGGTGTTCAGCCTTCTTTCCTATACTGGGACACACTGGTGCACTGGTGTTCAGCCTTCTTTCCTATACTGGGTCACACTGGTCTTTAGCCTTCTTTCCTATACTGGGACACACTGGTGCACTGGTGTTCAGCCTTCTTTCCTATACTGGGTCGCACTGGTGCACTGGTGTTCAGCCTTCTTTCCTATACTGGGACATGAGGCACTGGTGTTCAGCCTTCTTTCCTATACTGGGACACGAGCCACTGCATCTAGCCAAAATCCCACTTTCTAGTGAGACAACTTTCAAGTACCTGAACACTGTTCTTTGATGATTCCTCAGCCGTTAGTTCCTATTTAGGGTCTGCCTTTGCCAGCAGACTGCTTTCCCTCACACATGACTTTCAAGTAATGGAGATGACACTGACGCAGCATTTAAAGCATCACCTACACCTTGTGTACTGTCTCAGCAGCTTGCTCTCACTCCACCCCAGTGTCTCAGGTGGATGTTACTCACAATTTTCCATGATGATTTTAAAAATCACGTAACTAGTAGGAGAGTCAGAACTCAAAAGTCTAGGCCTCCCCTAACACACATCAACAACAGGAATCAACCCATATGCATTATTGAGGAAACAATAACCCAATGAATCATGTGAATTGTGGGTAAGGTGTGTGTGTGTGTGTGTGTGTGTGTGTGTGTGTGTGTGTGTCCGGGGTAGAGTATAGATTGTTGTTACAAGCTAGAATGGAAAGAAATGCATTAAGAAACCAATAAGTTCCTGGGCTGTAGTGGGTAGCCATCCCAGCATTGGCCTGGAAGTTCCAACCCCCATTGAGGCTTTGGTAATGGTCACGCCCACAAGGCGGGGCTGAGGAAGACCCAGGATTGAGAGGAGAGGCTTCTCTTGGTTCCAGGACCTTGGACGCTGGAGGTAGATCAAGCAGAGTTCTCCAGAGAACACCGCCGGACTGCGCCATACCTTTCCCAGACCCTGCAACCTATCCCTTCATTTGTAAGTTACCCCAAAAAATAAACCTCCCTTTTAACTACGTGGAATGGCCTTAATAATTTCACCAATACTGGGCTGAGCACATATAGAACTTAGACTTTTTATGAAACACATTAGCTTGGAACTCTCACATTGTAGCATGGCCTTCCTGGAGCTTCTTTCTTGTTGAGTAACTGACCTGGAAAATGGGATTCCAGAAAGAAATGGATAAATTTGGGTCATCTGAACAGTTTGACAAAGGGCCACACACAAAAACATGTTGGCTGGAGAGATGGCTCAGTGTTTAAGAGCACTTGCTGCTCTTGCAGGGGACCTGGGTTGGGTTCCTAGCACCCACATGGTGGCTCACACTCATCCAAATAAGTCGAGTTCAGAGGGAACCCTCAGCCACTTCGGCATCTGTGTGGACCAGGCATGCACTCAGTACACTTACATACATGCAGGCAAAACACCCAAACGCATGAAATAAAACTAACCTTTTTAAAAATTCCAACAATGTTATGAATAACCAAAGCAATAAAGAACCATGAAAGGCTCAAGGGGTTAAAATGAAGAGGAATGAGGGAGAAAAGGCAAGGTAGAGTCAGGGGTAAGACTTGGCATGAGCTGAAGGAAGAGGGAGTTAGGACAGGAGCCAGAGAGTAGGAGAGAAGGGAGGTACTGAGAGAGAAGCACCAAAGCGAGCCGTGAACTTGCATAGAGACAAGTAGTCAAACTCCAGCACACCACAGGGAGAACACAGAAATGAAACACTCGGGTGTCACTTCTCCTTACTGCCCATCTTGTCCTGACAGCGGAAAGCATATAGTTATGGACATAACAGGAGACCAGAGGACAAAGAGGGCTGTCCACACCACCTCCAAGGGACAGAGTGGCAGGGAAGGTGGAAAGCAGCAGACATGTAAGGGCTGTGGCAACCTGAAGCAATCTGGAAAGCATGTGACAGGTCTGTCTAGACTCCACTTGGGCTCAGGACACAGAAAACCACACAGCAAAGGCAAGGAGAAGCAATGAATGGTGGGATATCACTTATAGCAATGCTGACCTGATTATTATGACTTTAAAGACAATGATTCATCACGTACAGGACTGTGGATTCTCTTTCCGCTCTACAAGTTTTCCTTGCTTACATCACTTTACAGAGCAGGATGCCCATGCTTAGGAAGGTAGCCAAAGGCAGACTAAGGAGGAGGGATTCCACATTCCAGTGCAGATGCTCTACCATCGGAAGCCAAGCCTTTCTCTCTTTAAAGAACACATATGGGTTTTACCATGCTCAGGTCTTGCAGAGTACATTCTCACTGTTACAAACCACATAAACTTTTCTCCTCCAGCAAAGACGAAACTGTACACCTGTTCAACAATCACCTCCTGCAGGCCCTTTTCTGCACTGCCCCGGCTGCCTTCCATTCTATGAATGCAGGGCTGTGGCTATCTCACATGTGTAAACACAAAAGAACAGCCCATTGTGATGCATGTGTGACACTCACCACAATACCCGACATCCACCCTTACTGTAACAGGACGTATAGATCCCTCTTGACTTCACTGGCCTGATTCTGCCATAGCTCAGACCTTAGCAGGCCCAGACCTTAGCAGAACTGATGCCATGTCACAAGGCCCATTCAGGCTTTGAAACCCAGCATGTAGGCTACACCACCTGTCAAAACCAGAGCAAAGGCTAAATCAGTGGTCCCAGGAAAGTCCCCCAGTGGAAAGACCCTAAATGCACTAATTCTGCTTTTGCTTCTGTAGTTCTGCTTCTTGCTAACTATGAGTAACAACAAGGATGAGGTTTTTGTGAATAAAAGACAGAGAGCGGTGCAGTCTGGGATGCAAGCAGGGGCAAGTTTCCCGAGCAGCCATCAGCCAGTAATACAGATGTTCTATTCAGCTTTAAAAGTGTCCCTGTCTGTTCTCTGGTGAACTTACGTCTCAACATCAGCTACTGTGAACAACTAACAATTTCTGTCTGGTTGAAATGAGATGTAACAGTATTTTGAAAGCTGTAACCCCCAAGTGTCCCCAGACTCTGTGAACATAGGCACATCTGCTCCTCTTTCTTTCCTCTCCTGCACTGAGGCTTCTCTGTGAAAAGTGCTGTTTCCATATCAGGAGAAGCTTGAAATCACAAAGCCTCAGTGACAGTGACTGTCTAAGGTTTGAAAGTAGGGCTAAAGGAATTTTGTGTGGCATCAAGAATTGATCAAGAACCAAACCCAAATGAAGAGTGAAGAAAGATTCCTCTACTGACAAAGTACCCTACAGAATTAAGTAAAACCAAGACATTCCAACAGAAGCAGCAATGGCACCAGAAAAAGCAGAGGTGAGGGCGCAGGCCCAGTCATGTGCAAAAGCCTCCAGATTCCCTGCTTCACACACAATGCAAATGGTCCATTTCACCATTTTAAGGAAAAACACACACTGATCAGCACCCACAGTAGGAAGAGGGATGGCAGACAGGCCCAGCTCTGGAATCCAAACCCCTAGAATCCAATGCTGACTGCCGAATTCCTCCTAGGGACGGATGAACTATGGTGGCTGTTCTTGAGTGTTAACTTGACTCCATTTGGAATTAACTAAAACTCAAGGGCCTGAGTACAACTGTGACGGATTTTTTTCTTAAATGATTGGAAGTGGGAAGACCCACTTTTAATCCAGAATGCGTGTGTGTGTGTGTGTGTGTGTGTGTGTGTGTGTGTGTGTGTGTGTAGGAAGATCCACCTTTAATCTGAGCCACACCTCCCGCTGGCAGCCTATATAAAGGACACAGAAGCTTGCTCTCTTTGCCTGATTGCTCTCGTTCTCACTGGCAAATCCATTCCTTCACCAGCACTGGAGCCTGCTTCTTCAGGATTCCAATGTATGCTGAAGACCAGCTGAGACAGCCAACCCCATGGAATGAACAACAACTGGATTCCTGGCCCTTCCATGTACAGGTAGCCATTGTTGGACTAGCTGACCACAACTTGTAAAAAAATCAATCAGTCCCCCCCCCCCCCTCTCTCTCTCTCTCTCTCTCCATTCTATACATTCTATTTCTCTAACACAGCGATTCTCAACCCATGGGTCACAATCCCTTCAGCAAACCCATATCTCCAAAAATATTTACATTATGATTCGTAACAGCAGCAAAATTACAGTTATGAAGTAGCAACAAAAATAATTTTATGGTTGGGTGTCAACATAACATGAGGAACTGTATTAAAGTGTCACAGTATCAGGAAGGTTGAGAACCACTGCTCTAGAGAACCTTGAATAATGCAGATTTTGGTACCAGAAGTGGTTCTTGACCAACAGAAGTATAAAGATGAATTTCATAAATATCTGAAATGGGCTTTCCATTTTGCCAATACCTATAGTTACTGAAGCCCATCCATCTAAGAGAAAAAGAGCCCATGGTGTAAACTATTTTACAAACTTAAGCAGACAGAGGCACTGGATTATCCTGATTTACTAACTGTGAAGGGCAATGAATTTGTTGACTATATAAAGCTTTTGATAATTTGTGGAAAAATAAGGAAAATGATGATGCTGGTCAGTTGCTCCCAGCATCTCTAGATAAACTGACAGAGGAAAAAAATGAGCTCTGTGATAAAAATTAACCAATTTCTAGCATCTCAGAATATGGTGAAGGACAGCAAGGAGCTCGGTCTTAAAACTGACCAGCTCCACATGTGCAGAAACCGTGTAAAGGAAGCATGGTCTAGAAGAGACTCCTCTCCAGCAGCCACAGAGCACAAGTTGGAGAAAACCAAACAGAGCCCTCATCCTAAGGTTGGCGGAATTACAGTGAAAATTCAAGTCCCAGCCTCTGAGGGTGTCAGCAGTTACAGTAAGGGCACTGGCTGGTAAGGAATAGGATCCTGGTGGGATGGGGATGTGTGGGAGGACGCTATTAAAGATGATGGCTTTGAACTCTCCGATCCTCAAAGGTTTCTCTCACCTGCGGAAGGTTCTCCACCCTCGCAGAAGAAATGCTCCCACCACCACCCCCTGCAATATTACCCTTTCTACCTTTGACTGGGGAAATTAATCCTTCATTGTCTGCTAAACCAGCAGTGACTTTCTCTGAAGGAGATGCCAGGCAAGACAATAATGATGTCCCTCAGAGCCCACAGACAGTTGTCTCAAAACCAATAATCAGACTTCAGGCTCAGCAGGCTCCTAAAGTAGAGGTAGAAAGTGTAGTCCACGAGGTCTACACTACTAAAGAGCTTAATGAGTTTGCTAATTCATTCAAGCAGTAGTCTGGGGAATATGTGTAGGAATGGATTGTAAGAGTGTGCAATAATCATGAAAGGCACATAAAACTGGATCAAGCTGAGTTTACTGATATGGGCCCTCTGAGTAGATTCTAGGTTTAGTGTGGAAGCTCGCACAGTTTAAAAAACAGTGTCAAAAGTTTGTTTGAATGGTTAGCTGAAGCATTTGTCAAAAGCTGGCTTTCTGAAAAGTATCTGGAAATGCTTGACATCTTTGTCTTAGCGTTAACAACAGGATTCGAAGGATCAGGGATTGGGTATGCTGTGTAAAGCCTAATCCTCTACAATGGGAAGACCCGGAAGACATGTCCTTCCCTACTTTATAAGATGGTGAGAGGGCCACTAGCACATCTGAAGGGCTTTGATGTCACCCTTTTCCTTGTGACAGACCTTCGTGTTGGAGATGCTACTGCTCAGCTGGATGGACTAAATGCACTGGGTTTAATTAGGCTCCAGGTAGCAGGGGCCAGGTGGCAGCACTGAATCTCCAAAGGGGAGAGACTATCACTATTGTAAAGGGCAGCCCAGACACAGCAATGTCCATAACGGGCTGACCAGTAATGGGCAGCACAGGCAAAGTGATGTTACTGCTGGCGTGACTTGTACGGACCTTTGGTACTGGCTAATCAATCATGATGCCTCGTTTGTTTCTCTGTATAAGTGAAGAAAAACAAAAAACTCAAATCAAAGAAAAATTCCACTGGAGCATGGCAAAAGAGAATCACAGCCCAAGAACCAATTTCCAGACTTGAGTCTGTTTGCAGACCTAGAACCCCTTAAAAAGGGATGACAATGTTCCCCTGAAGAAGGGCCTTAAAAGAATACCTAAGAGTTTTATTGTTAGCCTTCCCCAGTCCCACTGTTAATACTTCCCCAGTCCTTCCCCAGAGGGATCTATGGCCTTGTACAAGGGTAACTGGACACTGGATGAAGGAATCAAACAGACTTTTTGGGGTCTATTGGATACTAGTTCTGAATTGATGCTGATTCTGGTGACCTGGTGACAGGTTGACTACATTGGACCACTTCCTCTGAGGAAAGGACGATGATTTGTCCTTACTGGAGTATATAAGATACTTATTCTGGTTATAGATCCGCCTTTCCTGTGTGTCATGCTTCTGCCAAAACTATCTGTGGACTTACAGAATGCCTATCCACCACCACAGCATTCCACACAGTATTGCTTCTGACCAAGGACGCCACTTCACAGCTAGAGAGCGCGACAGTAGGCCACGATCATGGAATCCACTGGTGTTACCATGTTACCCACCACCCTGAAGCAGCCGTCCTGACAAAGATGGAATGGCCTATCCAAGACACAGAGCCCCAGTTAGGTGGCAGCAGCCTGGAGGGTTGAGGCAGCGTTCTTCAGAAGGCAGTATATGCTTTGAGTCAGTGTCCAATAAAAATATATGGAAGAGTTTCTCTCATAGCCAGGACCCACGGGTCCAGGAATCAAGAGGTAGAAAAGGGAACAGTTCCACTCACTATCCCCCCTTGAGCCGCACTAGGAAAATTTTGCTTGCTGTTCCCACAACTGTAAGTTCTGCTGGCCTAGAAGTTTGGGTTACAGAGGGAGGGTGCTCCTGCCAGGAAACACAGAAACATTCCAATGAAATGGAAGCTCAGCCTCCCTCTGGTCACTTAGGGCTTCTGATGGCCTTAAGTCAACAGGCTAAGAAAGGAATAACAGTGGGTGATTGATCCAGATTGCCATAGTGAAATTGAATTGCTTCTCCACAATGGATGTAAGAAAGATTATGTCTGGAGTGCAGGAGATCCTTTAGGGAATCTCTCAGTGCTACCATGTCCAGTGATTAAATCCAATGGGGAAATTATCAATCCAGGCAGGATGACAAAGGGCACAGACCCTTCAAGGATGAAGGTATAGGTCACTTCTCCAGGAAAGGAACCAAGACCTGCTGAGGGCTTGCTAATGGTGGAGGAAATACAGAATGGGTAGTAGAGGAAGGTAGTTATACAAACCAGCTAAGCCCATGTGATCAGTTGTAGAAACAAGGATTATAATTGAGGATTATTTGTCATGTTTTTAAGAATGTGTTTGTACAGATATTTGTATTTTCTTTCCTTGAGTTATTATGTAATGTAACATCAATTAGGAGAATATTAATGATTATCACATTTAAGGTTTGAAATACCAAAAGAATGTCTCTCTAGGGACATCACCACCTATTGTAAAATTTATGTGTTTGAGGTTGTACAAGGGATACTAATATGAGATATTATCACTTAGTTAAAAATACAATGTGTTTGTGGTTGTATGTTGGATAGTTACATCATGTTAAGCATAATTATGACCTGATTATTGTTTTTATTTGGGAATTAGCATGATATAAGGAGATGTGATTGTGTGTCAAGTTGATGAGGGGTGGATATGTAATGACTATTCTTGGTTGTCAACTTGACTACATCTGGAATTAACTAAAACCCAAGGGATTGGATACACCTGTGAGGAATTTTACTTAATATCTGAAGTGATCAGACCCACTTTTAATTTAGATCTTTTGAGGTGGGAAGATCCACCTTTAATCCAGGCCAGGCCTCCTGCTAGCAGCCTATACAAAGGACTTGGAAGGGAGATTTTGCTGGCTTGTGCCCACTCTTGTTCTTGCTGGAAAGTCCATTGCTTCACAGGCATTAGGGCCTACTTCTTCAGGATTCCAGGTATACTGAAGACCAGCTGAGACATCCAGCCTTGTGGACTCAATAGCTAACTACTGGATTTCTGGACCTTCAGTTGTTAGACAGCCATTGTTGGGCTAGCTGGACCATAGCCTTGTAAGCCACTATATACGGAATTTATTGTGTATGGGATTAGATTAGATTTCTATAAAGTTCTGATCCTCTGGAGACTCCAGACTATAGACAAACTCTCCAAGAAGAAACTAAAATACAAAACCTCAAAGAGCTCAGGAAATGATAGCCATTTACTGTTAATGGCTATCAAAAGGGTCACCAAATCTGTGTCACTGACTACCCATCAAAAAAGGGAAGAAAAATAGAAATCAGCGCACCTATCCCACAGGGTCAACATGAGGAGGGATGATGATGCACTCAAGTTAGGTCAGTAATGTGACGGAGGCAACTTCTACCTGAGTGTCTCACATTTACCAAATAAAGTGTCTCCTGAGACAGGCTGTTCTTGAATGGCAGCATTTTTTTTCTCTAGTTTAACTTTTAACAACCCCAAAATAACAGCTCTGTATACAACTCTAAGTTAGAGCATTCCCTGAGCCCAGGTCTCCCACTGTCCAGAAACTGTCGGGGATGTGTCACTGTACTCCATGTTCCTAGTCTTCTACTCCCCAGAAGAATGAGGCCGAGGGAAGCCAGGCGCCTCTGTTCCTACACCTTTGCTGTGTTCCAGTCTCTAGTACTGAGACAGCAAGGGCTCCATGCATGGTTTCTAGATGGCTGAAGAGCTGTTTTAAAATAGTTGGAATGAACTGAGCAAGTGCATAAAGAGGTGGTAACCACTGATGAAGTGTTCTTCTAAATGTCATGACTTAGTAGTGTTTAAAAGGTACTGTGTTAGGAATTCATGAGAGTGTCTAAGACCTGTGAGATCAGCCGGCACCACAAAGAAGGGTAAGTAAGGGTAACAGGGTCTTTACTAATGCAGACCAACCTACACAGGCAGAAGAGGTGTGAACCATAGCCTTCCCCAATCACAACCAATGCTTTAAAAACATTAATCAAAAAAAAAAATCTATACTAAAATGAGGAGTTCATGTAAGAAGAACAACATACATGTTCAACATTCCGAAAGCAAGTTTAAAGTAAGTGTAACAGTGCAGCTGGGGTTCAAGATTGATCTTAAAAGACACATATACAGCATCTCCGCCCATCAGAAATCCTACCTGACAGATTATTACAGTGTTACTGCACCTGCTGGTCTGAAAACAAAACTTTAACTTCCAACCCCATAAATGTTTTCATTACAAATTATTTTAATTAAGTAATGCAGGCCTAAAGGAACACCTCCTGCATCCAAAACAGACTTTGTTATGCTAAAACCTGCCTAACTGCCAATGACTCATTCAGCTCATCATCTTGCAAAGAGTGTCCATGAGAAGAAAAAAAAAATGACATGTCAGAGTAGACACCTGTCACTGCCTAGTAAGAATGCATAAGCTCATCATAAATAAATGTAAACACATCATTAATGGAGGGAAAAGTGGCGCTCTAAATAGGAAGCACTCTTGGAAACAAACTAATTTTCATTAATTGGAACAAATATTTTTAGAGAAAATACATAAGGTTAAAACCTACACATAAGGAAATGACAGCCACATTCATCTAGAAGAAAGGACAAAGAAAGAGGAAAGAAAATGACATTACTAATTTCACATCTCAAGGGTAATTAAGAAAGCCAAGTAATGCTGCTGACCACTGGAATTTACTTATGGATTACTTCCCAGGCAGGCAATCCCACAAGGTTGATGGAATCATCAATTCACAGGAGAAAGTGCCTAAGCCACTCTGCACATACGAGGCCCGGGGCCTCGCTCCTCACTTTTTCTCCTTATTACTGTCCAGGAGCGACTTTGAGTCTGAGTACAAAATAAAGGTGCTTTGGATTATTGTTACATTTGTGGAGGAGAGACTGGAGACTGAAACATCAAGATTAGCACACAAAAGTAGCCAGTTAGCAAGTGAAGACTGCCTAGTCTTCATCTGAGAACCAGGGCAAAATGGGAGAGGAGTTACAGGCTTCCTGGCTCAATATTTTAGGGCTCTTTCCTCAATTCACTAGACAATCCCCATTCTGGGAGCCCTGACTGGCCTGAAACTCCATATATAGACCAGGCTGGCCTGGAACTCAGGGAGCTGCCTTTCTCTGTCTCCAGGGCACTGGGATTAAAAGAGTGTGTCACCGCAGTCTACTGTTTTTCCCTTCTTAAAAAGCTTTCTCTGTTTCTATTTCCAACCAGCCACGAGTCCCTGATGCAATTCTTTGCCCTAGGACAGCAGAAGCCGGACCTGACAGAGCCCTCTGAATATAGATCCCTAATCTTCCTTTCCCTGACACTCTGGGCTTTCTCACTGTTTCTCTGACCACCAGGCCAAACTTAAAAGGTATGTTTTTGATTTGATTTTTTTCCCCTCCATTTCCCTTCTTCCTGGCAAATGGAGAGATTTTCAACTTGTCTATCCTACCTGCTCCCCCATACAAACTTTAATAAAACTGTCTTTCGGGTCAGGTGGTGGTGGCACATGCCATTAATCCCAGCACTTGGGAGGTAGAGCTAGGTAGATCTCTGAGTCTGAGGACACCCTGGTCTATAGAGTGAGTTCCAGGAGAGCCAGGGTAACAAGCTACTGTTTACAATAACAAATTTGTGATCAGGCCAGACTACCTAGGATGGCTGTGTACCTCCCTGTACTCCTACAGAAGGAAGGAAAAACAGCTCTCAGAGCACCATCACTCTGGAAAAGGAAACATACACTGCACCAATGGGAAAGAGCCAACAACTGCAAGCAAGATCCTGCCCTGCCAATGAACCAGCTTTGCTTCCTCAGACACCTTGGCAAGCTCTGCTTTGGACTCCTACAGCCTAATAACCTTAGTGTCTGAGGACAGTAAGTGGGCTGGAGTGTGTTCCCTGAGTCATATACAGGGGGCAGTTTGTACATGTTCTTATGTGTTTATCTGCTACTGGACAGCTGACTCCACATCTCAGCTACGATGTGAAGTGCCAGGAAAAACATCAAGGAGTGACATTTCTTCTGCTTAGTGTCTGAACTTCCCTCATATAGATGCCTGACTCAATGGCAGTCCTAGTTTTAACTCTGAGATCTACACAGTTTTTCATAAAGGCTGTACTACCTCACATTTCCCCAAGAGGGTGAAAGGTTTCTGCACCACTGCCAACTCTTGCCTTTACATTGTTTGTACTGTCTCTTTGATTTCTCCTTAATTATATAGTTCTATTCACACACACACACACACACACACACACACACACACACACACACAGGCCATTATAGTGAAAAAATACAAAGATATGTTTGTTCACTGTGTCAATGAAATCTAAGTTTACTTCTTTACTCCAAGGCCTTAAGAATTACTGTGTTCTAGCCTTTAAACTCTAAATTATTAATAAAAATGATTGTTGTAATTTGGAAACAATAAGGACTAAAGAGCAAAGATAAACTGGGTGGACCCTAGTATTAGTAGAAGGAATCTAAGGAGTTCGTCAATTACTATATTCTAGACAATATAATGGAAGTCTTCTATACATTTAGTCCTTGAAACTGCTCAGAACAGAAACTACCCCTTCCCTTCTCCTTACAAATGGCAGAGCTGAAGTTTGCCTCTAGAACTGTATGAGTCAAATTCTTCTGTTCCACAACCACCACCCTGCAAATACGATGGTTTTGAGACAAAACAAAATCTTCCAAAAGTAAACAAACAAAATAGAGCAAATTTATTGTCCAGAAACTTCTGTATGGAAAGGAAGTTCATTGACAGCCACTCTTTGCTAAGAAACCTAAAAGAAGCATCAAGGAAGTTATAGATGGAGAAGCCTACAGCATATGCAAGCAGCTGCAACCTCAGCTGTGCACACGGGAAAGAGGGTGAGTGGCCGGGGTCATGGTCACATGCAATTTTATTGGTACTAACGACAAAGGCTGGCACGCTTCTCTTCTTCAGACCACCTTCATCTGACAATACAAAAAGGAAGGTCTAAAGTATTTGTTGAAGCAGGTAGGAAGGATTGGCTCACTGACTACTCAATCCACCAAAAGGACAAGCAGAAAGACGGAGCCAGGCAACAAGGACAACAAAGCCGGCCAGTGCTTGTCTTCCCAAACAGAATAACCCCCTTGGCTACTCCAAAGACTAGAGAGATTATCTTTAGTATAACTCAAAGCATTTGTCAAATATTCAGGAAGCCCACAGACTGTGTTTGAATAATTGGAGTTAGTAAGGATTTAAGTCAATAATATATAGAAGAAAGTAAGAATTACTATTAAAGACTGAGAAAAAGAAAAATCTACCTTTTAGTTGTACCTCAGGATTAAAGCCCATTTCTCACTTTTAATTGCAAACACCATTAAGTACTCTGCAAAGGACCAGTTATCTTAAACAATTATCAGGCTCCGAGGTCACCAATTAGAACCCTGCAAGGATTTGAATTAAAAAAAGTTTTATGATTAGGTAGAGTAATGATCCAAGAAAGAGATTAGTTCTGTTCAGACCACACTCATTATAAAACCCATTTCCTTTGTGTGAAGATTCAATGTCTTTCTCATTTATCCCGCTGGCATTACCACACGTCGAGATAGAAAAATGACTACACTAATAACATTCTATAACAACCATATCACACAAGCATTTTACTCTCTATTACTTTCATAGCTAATAAGATTACAAATGAGTATTTTCTATTGGTTAGATGGACAATAATACATACAATGACCAACTTCAAAATAAAATCAAAGCAGAATTCATCATCTCGTTACCACACGTTTAGGTCAGGTTCATAATCTATCCTACTCACACACAAAGGTGAAAGCAAATAAGTGTCTGCAAAGAAGTGTAAGACACTAAATCCCATTTTTTGTATGCTATTATCTGAAGGGGTCACTTTTATTTAAAACACAACTTTAAAGATAAATATAATGGTCTGAGGTTACAACTAGATCCCAAAGGAAACATCCAGGAGAGAGAGATAAAAGGCATCAAGAAATCCTCAAGAGATGCCTCCTCCCCCACCAGCCCCAACACACACACACACACACACACACACACACACACACGCACACGCACACGCGCACACACACACACAAAGACCTTTCAACACACTTTAATGTAGGAATAATACATGCAAACACACAACATGTGTGATCTTATGATCTTAGCCATCTGAGAACTATCAAATGAGTATAAAATATTGAATAGCAAAATAAAACTGCAGCATAAACATGCATTCTGTCACTCAGATTTTATTTAATAAGCATGACAGAAAGTTAACATACTTCTGAAATATCGATTAGCATATACTTTAACAGTCACAGCCTCAGAGGACATGATACATCTTGGTACAGATGTATACAACTGTTGAAAATGAACATGTCCACATGTACCCTAAAGCTGGGGAGAGAACTCCCCCTACTAGACGATCCTCCAGACACATTTTATGCATTGACTGCCTCTATTGACACCGGACAACCAGGCTGGGATTTCCTTCAGGGGTGTCGTTTTAAAAGGTAGAGATTTTTATATTCTAAACTGAGTTAGACCTTAAGCTTATCTAGGGGTCTTACAAAGAAAATAATGTTGCCAATAACACTCATCTGTTTTCAGTGTGTCCTTCAACCATAAAGGACATATACAGTTCAGTGAATGTGCAATCCAGACGTTTCACCTGCTAAATCTACTCTAAGGCTGAATGTGTGACTCACTTGTTACTAACGTGGCCTGTCTGGGTGAGTGACACAGAATCAGAGTAAAGACAGAGCTTTTGTGCATGAAGCCAACAGTGACTACCATAGGCAGGTGTTCAATTGTCTATTTAACTATGATAAGTACGAGTTGATGATCTATGAACCAGTGATAGGCTAAGATAAACACTCCAAAACCAAAAGGACCAGCGATCCAAAGGTGTTTTTAGATCAGGTGATGGGTTCAGCACCCATGGCAACTGGCTCACCAAAAGCCATATGCAAAGGCAGAGAGATGTGCAACACAGCTGAGGTATCACTACTTTATTAAGAGAGGAAAATACGAGAAAAACCTAAAAAGTTCTACACAATAGGCAATAATCGGAAAAGGTTGGTCAGCAATGCCTAGTTAAGCAACTGAAATTGCTCAAAATGCTTATACTAAAGGATAATGGTCCAGGAGAGAGTAACAGTTACACAAGTACTTTTGGTTAAGTATGGCCAGTAAGAAGAGGCTGAGGAGAATCAGGACTAATCAGTGTAGTTAGAGTTTTCCTGCCTGGCCCAGTCAGGACAAATCTCTCTTACCCGCCAGTCCCACAGTCGCTCAGATCCAACCAAGAAAGCACACAGAAACTTACATTGTTTAGAAACTGTATGGCTGTGGCAGGCTTCTTGTTATCTACTTCTTCTATCTTAAATTAACCCATTTCTGTTAGTCTATACTTTGCCACATGGCTCGTGGCTTACCAGTGTCTTTACATGTTGCTTCTCATGGCGGTGGCTGGCGGTGTCTCCCCCAACCTTCTACTTCCCAGAATTCTCTTCTCTCTCGTCCCGCCTATACTTCCTGCCTAGCCACTGGCCAATCAGAACTTTATTTACACAGAGCGATATCCACAGCACTTCCCCTTTTCTTTTTTCTTTAAGGAAGGTTTTAACTTTTACATAGTACAATTACATATAACAAAACAAATATCAAGCAAGAATTATAGTTACAATATTAAAGAAGATATCCTATCTATCTTATATTTGTGAGTCTAAAGTTTTATATCTAACTTATCTTGTATCATAACTGAGGAAATTAAATCAGGAGAAATTGCAAAGGAGCATCAGTTCCCTTTACGGGCGTGAGGATTCTAGCATCCATCAGCATTGGCTAATCTAGAAGTGGCTACTTCAGAGCTTTAAGTCCGCCAAGAGCCCAGTCTAGTGCAGCCTCTCAGCAATGCCTGGAGTGTCAATCATCTGATAGCAAGCTGGATACAAAGGTTCCGTTCAGCCTTGAGATTCACACATTTTCACAATCTGTCTCACCGACTAGCTCCTAGACACTGAAAACTGCACCATTCATCTCTCTAAGTCCCAAATCACTTTCTGTGCCATGAATATAGATAGCATGCATCCAAAGACACCTGCTGAAAGGACAGGAACAAATAAACGATGACATTCTTCTTGGTAGCACAGTGAGACTTGATAACCATTAACAAATAGGCAAGATCTGAATTAACAGAACGGAAGTCCCTGTCACTTCACTTCACACATAGACCTCCTGCACCAGTTATTAAACTGTCATCTCTCAGCCCCATACCCACTGTTGTAGATTGACGGGCATCTCAGACTAAGCTTTTCTCACTCCAGCTCAGTCTGCCTTCTGCAGGATGCTCGTCGTTGCTGGGATCACTGAGGCTCTCCAGAACTCCAAGCATGGTGTCTGGCATGCAAGACTATAGCCTGCAGGTTCCTGGGTGCTTTCCCCATAGCTGAAGAACTCCCCAAGTGGGTTTATCAGTCAGGATCCAGTCAGGGAAATAGAAATTACGCCAGCTGCTTCAGTAGAAAGGATCACGGGAGAATACTGAAGTCACTTAGAAACAGTGCCACGTTGCCTGGGAGGTGGTGGCACATGTCTTTAATCCCAGCACTCAAAGGCAGAGGCAGGTAGATCTCTAGGCCAGCCTGGTCAACAGAATGAGTTCCAGGACAGCCAAGGCTATCCAGAGAAACCCTGCCTTGAAAAATTAGGAAAAAGAGCATGAGAGAGAGAGAGACAGAGAGAGAGAGAGAGAGAGAGAGAGAGAGAGAGAGAGAGAGAGAGAGAGACAGACAGAGAGAGAGAGACAGAGAGAGAGAGAGAGAGAGAGAGAGAGAGAGGAGGGGAGGGGGGAGGGGAAGGGAGGGGGAGGGGAGGGGGAGGGGAGGGAGGGAAGGGAGGGAGGGAAGGGAGGGAGGGAGGGAGGGAGGGAGGGAGGGAGGAAGGAAGTAAGGAAGGAAGGAAGGAAGGAAGGAAGGAAGGAAGGAAGGAAGAGGGAGCACCGGGACTGCAGCAAGCCAATGAAGGAACAAAAGGAAGTTATTTGATGGGGATGCTGCAGGAACTGGAACCAAGAGTCACCATTTGCTACCTTAGAATCTGAAAAAGGCCCTCAGAAGGAGGGGCTTGTATTCTGAGGGAAGTGACCATAGCCTCTGAAGGTGTGCATAGTTTGGGGAATTTCAGAGGCTATTAACTACTGGAATTAGAAACAAAATGAAAAGGAACAAAGCCCTCACGAACCCAACAATCAGAATTTTCACTATTTGTATATTTGGGGGTTATGAGTAGATTGATATCTTCAAGAAATCCAGTAAAATACAATGAAGGGAAATAAGGGCGATTACATCTGATGACACATCAAAAATCTTGAGAGAGCTGTCTGCTGTCTATGCCTATCCCCAACTAGGAGTTACACATTTCAAAACTCACACTAGGCAGGAGAAGTAGATGAGATTCCCAAAGGTCCTGCAAAATGCCTATGGCCTTCAGCTAGGTATAAAAACAAAGAGAAGTGGAGACTCTCTGCCCCACACTCTACAACAGGGTGTTGCTCAACAGGTGAAGTGTATGCACAAGCTTACCCAAGGACTCGGGGTCTGCCTGGGAAATGAAGTGACAGGTGACTTCTAGTTCCTTACTGGTGGCAAGTGTCACTGTGCTGACATAAAGAACACCACCCGTTTGCTCTCCTCCCTCCACCCAGCAGGTGTCCTTTGGTGTATGAGCTCTGGTTTCCTTCTAGGCATTTTTCCCCTTCTTACTACTTTTATGATATTAAAGACCTTCTGATTTGATTCTTCTAGTCCAGTACTTCTTGAAAAGCCAAATAATTTCATTTGTGACTTATTGGTGGTAATGAGGCACTGAAGAAAAGGCCCAGAAAGTGTGCCTGGGCACACAGCATAATTTATGGCATCTCTAGAAGCTGCAGGGAGTAGCTTCCCACACTGGGTCTCAGCTACCGACATCTCTGAGATGGAAGGCAGAGGGTAATCATGACTCAGTACTGCCTCACCACTGTGTTTGTTGACTACCCCTCTTCCCGGTAGATATCATAATGACTGCCATCACCATTCAGGAAAATGCAATCTATGTAATGACCTTAGCATAGATGTTCTCAAAGGAATGGAACCAGAATGAATATTCTCGGAGGCTAAATGAATTTCTGTTGTCCTCTGTGAAAGGCACAGGGAGACATTATAATCTGAGAATACGAACTGCAGGTGATGCTCACCTTGCCAAGTGTATCTATCAGCATCCTAATTCAAGCAGCACAGAGTACGTTTCTATGAATATACAACCATTCAACACATTATTCAAAGAGAAAATGTTTATCATCTTCCAAATATTTGCTATTCCAAAAACTAATTAAGTTTACAAACTGTGTTGTGAATACCAGAAGGCAGTGGATGTACAAATCATATTGTTAATTATGCTTCTGACAAAGGAACTGTATTACAGGTATTACATACAAGCACTGTGACCAGCCAAGTCCTTTAAACTCTATGATCTTAAAGTCTGGGAACAAATGAAGCCAAAACATGAGCAAAGATGAATGTAAAAGTAAATTGCTTAGAGGGAAAAGCAAAAATAGCCCCATGTTTGATGGAGCCATTCAGTCACCTGTTTTGCTTACGATATTCTCAGAACAGCACATTAACCTACGGCCTCCAGATAGGGACCACTGTCTAGCTTCTCGGCACCTGCAATAAGCAAGTATAAATTAATGATAATAAGGAAATAAGAACTTAATTTAGAAGAGGTAAGTGTTTTTAAAAAGTAGGTTCAAATTATAAACTGGTTCATAATACAAAAATAAAACATCACATGGGTAGCATCTGGTCACCTTGACTACCAAGAGTTCTAGCATCTGGCTCTAGAGTCCTGAAGATTAATGGTATGCTTCAGGTACCAGGCCTAGAAACCACACATAACCAACTCTATCTTTTGCACCCATGTTTCTTCATGGCCAAGTGAAAATGCCAGCATCAGGTATGAGATGTCTTTTTTATGAGTTACTGGTCAGTAATGGTATCGCCAGTGTTCTTGACTGCCCATCAGAACTAGATGATAAGACCCACTGCTGAAGATGTCACACACTTTTGAGCTGGATATAGAGAAAGCAAGCTAAAACTGAACTGAAAGCACTCTCCTCGCTGGCTATAGTGTAGGGAGGTGCCATATAGGCTGCTGAGGAAGAAAACATGACAATGACTTTTATGCAGCTGTGGACCTTGCACGTTCCAACACCAACCCGGCACACTGGTGCAACAGGAACACACCTGTTGTGAGGGTAACCAACTAGTCTCTGGATTTGAGCCCTGCTCCATAATTAGGAATACATGCCTGGTACTGTAAACCTGGTCAAAAATCCATGGTTGGGACGATCATAGGCCCTATAGGCTACCTAACACTACTGCTGTTCTGGTAAATGGACATGTTGTCAAATTGCCTTTTAAATATTTATACTTATACGCATAGATGAGTGCTGCTCTCAACCTTGATGAGAGAAGCTTCCATTTCCAGTGAAGACAGGTGAGGGTAGAAGCGCATGGCTGCTTAGGGTGCTAAGAATAAGTGGCTGCTGAGTGCTCAGGCCTAAACTGGACATCTATATCACACCCCTAATGCTCAGAAAATGTATCAAAAGAAAAGAAAGAATGTACGAGCCAGATGATAATGAAGAGGGCTACGAAGCGCTGCCTTCTGGGTATGATTAAGCCATGGCAATCAAGGGCTCACAGACGCTGTGATTGCCTGCACAAGACTGGGCCTATTAACAGTTGGTCCTGGGAGCTAATGAGGTCTGATCCGTCGCTGGGGAACTACTGGCTTGTTGATGGATTCGGGAAGTGGGGAGGTGTCGCCATCTTTATTTGTGTGGCCACTAGCAAGTCTACAAGGGCCCAGTGAACAGATCCATACCCACACTCTTGGAGATGGCCACAGCAAAACCAAGTGGGCCACAAAGCAAAGCTTAAAGACACCAATGTGCAGCTGGCCGACTGCAGACAGAAGAGAGTGGGTGGAAGCAATCAGCATGCGTTACATACATGTCAAAAATAAATTTTGAAAATGTCAGGTACGGGAAAGAAGGGGCAGTATCTAGTGTCTAACGGTAAGACTGGAAGGTAGAGAAGCTATAGACAAGGTAGGCCAATTGGAGACAGACAGGAAGGTCCACAAATGCATGTCCTGAGCTTCTCCTGTGGCATGGCTTAAGAAATCTAGGGAAGCCTAGGTACAGGTGCAAAGGGGGGTTTTGAGATCCCCTACAGGCCATGCAGTCCCTTACCATTAAAACACTCCAATAACATTCAGCAAGTGTAAGGTATACGCGCACAAACTGCAGAGAAAAATTCATCCACTACATGCTAAGTTTAAGGTCATAGACGAAGGAAGGACGACTGCAAAGGGTGAAGAGGACTACAAAACAGTAGCACAAAATGTGTACTGGTGACTGCAAGCTCACTTTAAAAGATGCAGACTCCGAGGCTCCAGAGCACAGTATAGAAAATCCCATTACACGACACAAAAGGATGAGCAGCAACAAGGCTGAGCTGGGCATGGTGGCATGCGCCTGTAATCTATGCACTTGGGAGGCTGAGGTAAAAGGATCAGGAGTTCTTAGACAGCTTTTACCAAAGTCCTGTCTCAGAAGAACAGATAATAGAACAAAATCAAAAATACTTCCACACTCCAACTTTCCCACTTTCTAACAGGAAGGATCACAGAGGCTGTCCCTGCAGAGGGTCAACCACACCTCCAGTCCTACCTGGTACCTTCACTATGCTAAACTCAGAGGCCCTCCCCTCTAGAGTCTATGAATGTCAGGATAGTCTTGGCTGTTGGATCCCCTATCCCAGCATCCCCTGCTGTGAGTGAACGAGTAATTAAAGGGCCTAATCCACTTCAGAGCATCTCCTTCCTGAACCTGCAATCTTTATTACATAAAATGTATTTTTAGACAACTGATAAAACAATTACAAATCTTACTGCGGGTGAATTAAAAACCTATTTCTTCCTCTCAAATCTGTTTCTTTCAAATGCATTCAGGAAATGATTTCTACAACTCAGAAACATCACACTTAAAACTGCCCCAAACAAGATTCACTTGGTGACTGGGATTCTATGTGGCTTTGCCAAGTGTGAAGGCCAAGGCTTATGCCTTTATGGAATCTGGCTTCAATGCCTGATAGGTTCTAAGTCCCTAAATTCTAAGAAAGAAAACAACAGGATGAAAGACAAAGAGCCTGGAATTCAACCAGCTTTGCTTGTGTTTATTGAATAAATTAAATGTCTGTTCAGTTAGAACTTTCTCAGACATAGCTGAAGTGCAGAAGGCAATGAGAACAGTCTTTTCTGAGGACCTACTGAAGAGCAGACAAACATTTGGGCAATATATATACACACATATATATGAAATAAGATAAAACTAATCCACTGTCTTAATTAATCTTAGAACGTGGCAAATGGTCCTTTCCGGCACATCAGGGCTCAGAATCTTGGAACTTTAAGCAATCCTAAGGCTTGCAATCCTCTTTATTTCAGCCATGAACTAGACTAAGTAACCTTAACATGTGTTCTGGTGTTCACCCTTTTCTAGGCAGTATTTCTGAGCCCTCTGGCTCTCTCCAAGAGGGTCAGCCTATAGTTGAGAACAAGCCCTCCTCCTGAGAAGAGGGGGATGGATGTGTGCTCTCTTTCCAGGCTGCTCTCTTCCAAGCAGCCTTGTTTATTTCAAAACCTTCTCCCTAACCTTCCAACACTCAGACCTCCTCACCTGCTAATGAATCAAGTTCTAGTTTGTGTAACGGATGCCAATTGCTTCAGGAAACAGAGGGCCATCAAGAGACTCAGGGAGCAGTTATCCTCTGCATGGAAGCTGCTTCATTACTTCTACCACTTTATTTTCAAAATGTCACCAAACTACCTGGTCTTGGCAAATACCGCCTCACAGTGAAGTGAGTCTCCCAGCCTAGCCTCTGCACTCCCGGCCCACCTCTTCTGGAATCTTTGCAGGCACAAGTCTGAATGTCACAGTTGTGATGTTTTTGTCCTCGGGACACAACACCTGCAGTTAAGTGAGATGCTGTATCTAAAAATAGAAAAACATGGTTTTCTGGGGTGTGTGTGTGTGTGTGTGTGTGTGTGTGTGTGTGTGTGTGAGAGAGAGAGAGAGAGAGAGAGAGAGAGAGAGAGAGAGAGAGAGAAATAAAATCCCAAACGTTAACCTTAGCTGTTAAAAACTAGCAAATGTTGGGTTGGAGAGATGGTTCAGCCATTAAAGGCTAGGCTCACAACCAAAAATATAAGACTACAACCATGAACTTTATCTTAAATGCAACAAAACAACTGTTCTTATATTTCATTTCAATTTGGGGGTAGCAGAGAGGACTACATAAAAGGGGAAAATATTTTTTTCATTTCTGCAGCATAAAAAAAAGTGTCATTGATCAAATAAAAATCCACAGCAAATTTCTCTCCTCCTGGCAAGGTTAAAACTCAAAAAGATAAAGCAAATAAGACAGATGCACTGAGACCACTCTGATGTTTCCAGAGTGGAAATTAAGGACATCAAACAATTGCAGTGAAAGGAGGTACTAAATGTGCAGGTGATCAGCCCTAACAAAAGTGTGGCTTGCTAGCTGTAGTCAGAGCGGAGGAGACTTTACAACCAACAAGGAGATTATACTGTAAAGAGATCAAGTTGCAGATGGAAAAGGGTGTACCTTGCATTTTACAGAAGAAAAAGAGCACGCAGCCCAGCAGATTTAATACATCAGTGTCGGGGGTAGAAAGGCTGGGTTAGGAGCCGGTCAGATGCGGGTTTTCGTCTCAGCCCCTCAGAGCTCCATCGCTTTGGCCAAGTTACTTCATCTCTGACTCCCTCTTTAGCCATATGGTTGTAGATAATAACATGCCTGTGTGAGACCACTGTAATGAACTGAAACAGAAAGCTAATACAGGCAGGCAACGCTGACAGCCAGTAAAAGGTATCACCGATTAGTACTATCTTCACATTTCATGTATGCTCTTCGAAATAACACAGTAAGAAACAAGGTGAGAGAAGGCCCTGAAAAGGCCTACATATCTCAACCACATCTGCAACATCCACATTCTCTGTGCCTTCCACCTCTTTTCCTTCCCAATCAGATATCTGTCCACAAGGACGGGTAACCAAACTGCCTATGGTTGTAGAGTCAGAGAAATCCCACACCCAGTCAGTTTCGAGAGAAAAGTGAGCAGAACCACTGCAATAGATAACACACACACACACACACACACACACACTGATAAAAATGGTTTTAAATGCTACAGCAGAGTTCTGCCCATGCACGGGCACTACACTGATGCTAGACAGTATACATAGGGGCCATTCCCACGTATCCTCTCACTCCCAAATGATCTATCTCAACAGCAGGTTTACTTCTCAGTCCCTGTCCCTCCTCAGCTCCTCGGATAACTTGCAAACAGAGTATATTTTGGATGACTGAATGCATGAGTACCCTATTTATATGAAAACAGTAAACAGTAAACCTTCAACCATCAGGCTGGAAGTCACTTTTACCTATCTATCTTCTAGTCTGACAATGGTGGAGCCTATGCCGTCTGCAGAACCCTCCCAGAGACAAGACACATTTTCTAGCACATAACTTACAGTAGGGAAGTCCAACATTAGAGAGAGAATTACAGAGAAGTGTGGTGGTATTGTGTTCCCTGAAATATTGTGTGTTCCCCGAAATAAACATATCTGGGGTCAGAGAACAGACAGCCACTAGAACAGAGCCAGAAATGGTGGCTAGAAAATGGGAAGAGTAAGCCATAACAGAAGTTGGGCAGTGATGGTACACACCTTTAATCCCAGCACTTGGGAGGCAGAGCTATCTGGATCTCTGAGTTCAAGGCCACTTTAGAAACAGCTAAGCATGGTGACCCACGCCTTTAATCCCAGAAACACAACCTTTAATCCCAGGGAGTGGGGGCAGAAACAGAAAGGTATATAAGGCGTGAGGACCAGGAATTAGGGGAGGAAAAAGCATGTAGTTAGTTAAGCTTTGGAGCAACACAGTTCAGCTGAGAGCCATTGGGAGGAGGACTCAGAAGTTTCCAGTCTGACGAAACAAAACCAGCTGAGGGACTGGCGAGGTGAGGAAACTGTGGCTTGTTCTGTGTCTCTGATCTTCCAGCATTCACCCCAATAACTGGCCTCGGGTTTGAGTTTTATCAATAAGGCTCTTTAAGTTTCCTACTACAGAGAAGGGCGATGATCAGTGTTGTGACAGGTGGGCACACAAGGCTACAGAAGATTGCATCAGGAGGGCTTTCTCCAGTTCACTCCAGGGTTACAGGAGGAAAAAGGAAGCTCAGAGGTGTTGAAAGGCTTTCAGTACAAGAGCTGTGACCAGGCCTGGATGCACGGTTAGGACGGCTCAGCTCAGGAGGCCTCCCTTAATGACGGAAAGTGCTTCTATTAGCTCAAAGGAAGTGTCTTCAGTACTGTCAAGGAGATTCCTGGAAAGAAGCTGTGTCTGCAGAGACAGGCTGACTGATTAGAACACAGTGAGGTGGAGAAGTTGGAATGTCTCAAGTCTAGAGGCCAATTACCTTATGTCAGGCCAGCTTTAGCCCCTGAACAGCCATTCCTTGCCCTCTTCTGTGTGAGAACATCTCATGACTAATAGATAAAACCATCTGGCATCTATTGCCTTAGCAGACCCTCACTTTCCACCCACCCAAAAGCTGAACACATCATCACTGGCAGCTGAGGCCATCTTGCCGTCATCAACCTTCTGATAATCCACGACTGTATTCTAAACCTGCCTTGGCTTGACCTTTTCTTTGTTCTGTGAACCTGTAAGACTTCATGAAACTGCTTTCACTTGGAGCATGGAATTTGGGGTAATCTGCATCTGTGCTCATGGGTCACTCACATATGGCTCAAGAATAAATAATCTCATCTTCTCTTTAAGGTGAGGGCTGTGTTGGACTCTGACAGTACCCAGGTTTCAGTCCCTCAGAACAGTGTAAAACAGATAGAACTGGGTGTTTGTCTGAGTTAATGACCTCTGAAGCCATCTTGCTCTTCATATGCAGCTGAGAAATCACAAAGCCAGGTCCACAGGCAGAACAGGAAGAGGAGGGAGTCACACCACTTAGTGCAGAGGACAAGACTCCTTCTATCCTAGCACACATAAGCCACAAGATAGCGACCCAGTTATGAGCAGAATGATACATTTTGAGGAGTCAGATGGAACAGCACAAGCAGCTTGCTCATTGGATCACCCTTTCCTCATTTTTAAAGAGAGAAAAAATAGGCTGCAATTGTTCTAATGTATCTGCTTCTAGAACATGCCAGGCCCTGAGTTACTCTCCAGGAGCAACAAGGAAAAATAATAATTTTTAAAAGCAGGGTTTTTTTGTTTTTTGTTTTTTGTTGGTTTTTTTTGTACTTGCTTACTTTGTTTTTAAGGGTTGAGGGACAATACTTACTTGACAGGTTACAGACACAGGGGAGCTCACTGCTGAGCAGAAGCTGAGTGGCAGGTGCTCATTAACTGCTGCTCCTTAGAGGGTTAAAATGCCCTCTGACTTCATTTGTTCTTAAGTCTCCACAGGCTGTGCCTAAGGCTCAGGCCTCCAGCCCAGACAAAAAGCTTTCAGGAATGTCACTCCTGATTGGTGAGAGATGCTTGTGTTAAAGGCAGTGAACCCCTCGAAGCCTTGGCAGCACCCACAAAAACTTCAGTGATAATGGAGTGAAAAGGCCACACAGGAAGCTGCAGAGGTCCTAAGACCAGACCTTTTGTAAGAAGCCCCCTTCTCAGCCCACCCGAGGAACTTGGGGGTTGACAGCTGAACTGATCTTCTGAAGGGGCAAGAAGAGATGCTACGAGCCAGAGGAAGTGTCTGCATCCAACCTCAACACTACAACTGAGCTAGAAAGGCCAGCCAGCCATGTGAACAAATGAGCCCCGTTTTGTAAGCATCACAATACAAACAGCGAAGATGGCCCCAGTCTTCCTGTTACTCCTCCCAAGGAGACAGCACCCAATCGATCGATGTGCTCTTCACCTGGAGCACTTTAGGGAACCAATGAAGAAACCCACAACTGTGCTGTGTGCTGCAGTGCCAGCAGCTGCCGCAGCAATGTTTCTGAGGTATTGTCAAAGAGCACAGCAGGCCAAGGACCTAAGAAGTCTTCCAGGTGCTCCAACATGCCTGCCCATGGGCCAGGTTCTAGAAAATCTGCCCCATGGCTCTAAGTAGCTAACACCAAGGTGAAGGAAGTTGCTGGCGGTTAACTGGCAATGACTCCAACAATGTCAGCCTCTGAGTTCCTGCTGCTGAAAGCCAGCAGCCCACAGCCAGCAACCTGGCCCAGAGAACAGGCCCAACTAGTCTGAGGGCCAAAAGAGTCCAAGTTAAGAATCTCTAAGGCAGGGCCCCACTAATCACAGAACTGCATGGGGCACTTAGGATGGTTTACCATATGGAAACAGACAATGTATGTATCAAGATGGGTGGATTTTAAGTAAAGAATTACCATGCCTCCATGGTTTCTTGCATCTCTGGGTTCTACCCAAACCTTGAAACTTAAGAGTCTGCTCAGGAGCTCTCTTCAATTCACTATTTTCTTGCCAGGGTTCATTCATTTACTCACCCATCATTTTTTATCTATCTGCATCACCTACCTACCTACACACACACACACACACCACATTTATTTGCATGAACTACCCTTTCCTCTACGTTTTCCTCTCTCCTCCTATTGTCTAACCACATCTAGGTTCATACAGGTGTAGATGAGTAGGTAAATGTGCTATTGGGCTCAAGTTAAATACACCCCCAGCTCACCTAGCTACCTCCCTAGAAGAAAACAAATCTCTATAGAACATGTATTTCAAAAAGAGCACTTATTGGTTTAAAGCACATTTTGTAAAATGGAAAACATCATATATCCAAAATTGAAATATAAGTAATTTACATTTGCATCTTAGACCAGCTCCTCAGAGGCAGCTTATATCTGTTGAGCTCTTCTCTCTCTCTCTCTCTCTCTCTCTCTCTCTCTCTCTCTCTCTCTCTCTCCCTCTCTCCCTCTCTCCCTCTCTCCCTCTCCCTCTCCCTCCCTCTCCCTCTCCCTCTCCCTCTCTCCCTCCCTCCCTCCCTCTCCCCTTCTCCCCCTCTCACCCTTTCAGTTACCTCTTCATCCAGTTCATGATGGCCAGGATACCCTCAGGAAAGAATCCCTGACCTTAATTTGTAAAGAAAAGATTATGTCTATTATGACACATGACGTGAAATCACAAAGGACCAATGAAAGCTGATCAAGGGGATAAATCTGTCTCCAGGGCAGAAGCTCAGCAAGTCAGAGTATCACTTTCCTCACAGAAGATGTCACACTGAAGTCTTGTCACAATACTCTGGATTTGAGTGCATTCTGTGTGGTTCTAACAGCAGCCAACTGGAGGTATCTGAGAACCAACTAGGCTGACACCCCCCTGAAAGCAGAGGGAGAAGGCTGCTTGTCCCTTGAAAACAAAGAGCTGGATCATCTACAAAGTACTTGGGAGCCACTCAGAGACTGAGATCACAAAACAAAACAAACTCTGAAGATGATAAATGTCCACAAAGACAGGTGAGGCCCATGGAAGGCTTCACCCTTGGCAGAGTACTGATGTGGCAGCCTTGAAAAAATGCAGTGGTAACGAATTGTCACACAGAGTGTGGGCCAGCACATCAGCTTAAGATGTGCTGGGAAAAACAGCACTTCCGCTTTCTCCTCCGCTTGGTGCTCAGAAAAAATGGACAAGGTCAGAAAAACAAAGCTCTTTTAGGTAGCAAGGGAAAACAGTGCCTCCACTCAGACCCTCTCACAGAAAGCAAACAACTTGCCATTTGACAGACACATGACCCCCACAATCAGGGACCTCCACTATCTGCCCTTTTCCAGCCACAGACTGGAGATGGAGGAACAGGTCGCCTGAGGAGGGGCTGGTGATGATGGTGAGGGAAGACATCTTCTGAAACCAGTAGGGAGTATACAATGGTGCAAAACACTATATCCATGGTTCTCAACCTTCCTAATGCTGCGACCCTTTAACACAGTTCCTCATGCCGTGGTGACTCTTGACCACAAAATTATCTTTGTTACTTCAGAACTGTAATTTTGCTAGTGCTGTGAATTATAATGTAAATATTTGATAGGCAGATGGCCTTAGATGACCTCTGTGAAAGGGGTCGTTCAACCCCCAGAGGGGTCATGACCCACAGGTTGAGAACCACTGCATTCGATGCATCTGTAGAAAAAGAAACCTTTCAGTCCAGCAGTCTAAGCTTCCAACTAACGAAACGAATACATGAAAAGCAAATTACAAACATGAGAGGTGGTGAGAACATGGGGCTGGAGAGATGGCCTCACTACTAGGAGCACTTGCTGCTCACATAGAAGACTGGAGTCTGGTTCTCAGCACCGATGTGAGGGGCCTTACAACCCCCCCAACTCCAGCTTCAGAGGACCTGGTGCCCTCTTCTGGCCTCCACAGGCATGCATACTCACATGCATATATATAAAGAAAGAAAGAAAGAAAAATCAATTGGACATAGTGGACAGCACCTTAATCTCAGCACTTGGGAGGCTGATGTAAGAGGAATAAACATGAATTTAAGGCCAATCTAATCTACATAGTAAATCCCAGGCCAGCTTAGGCAACAGAGACCCTATTAAAAATTAAAATTAAAAAATAAAAATTAAAGAGAATACAGAAAAAGAAAAAAATGTAGGTTACTATTCAATTTAAAAAGGCATAATTATTAATATCAGGTGAAAAATTGTGCCAGCACCTATCTTGTATTCATTTTAAAATAAAAGAAAATGTTATCAACAGTTTCAAACCAATAAATTTGATAATCCAAGCCAGACAGTTAATTGCCATAAAACCCACAAACTACCAAAGGCCACTTAAGATGTAGGTGATGACATGGAGAGCCAGTCAGAACAGAGAACTGTGATCAGAGATGAAGCACTCCCAGGCCTCCAGGGCTCCAGCAAATCCAGAAGAGAACATTATCAGTTCTCCACAAACTATTCCAAAACAGAGAAGAAACACAAATGCCAAGCCCATCTTATCAGTCTGGTGCAAAATCCTGGTAAGCATTTTCAAAAATAGATAATAAAGCCCACCCTCATACCTATCTACCTATTATTCCTTATGAATGTGGATGGAAATGTACCACACATAGATATTAGCAACAGGAATCTCAGGAGCTTTAAATAGAATAATACATGAGCTCAGAGGATTGAGAATTTCAGGGAGGTAACATGGTTTAACATTTGAAAACAATTCAACAGGGTTCACTACATTTAAATGACTAAAAAGAAAACTGTGGGGATCTGTAGCAATGTAGGAAAAACTTTTAACACATTAAATGCTTGAAATAATTAAAAAGCTCTTTGCGAAGTGAGAGTAAAAGGAAACTTTCTCAACCTGAAAAAGACCAAAGACGATCTCTGAAAATGTACAGGCGGGGCTGGGCTTAGTCAGGAAAGTACTTGTGCAAATCTGGGGACCCAAGCATGATCCCCAACAGCAATCCCAGTGCCTGGGAGCTGGAGACAGCAGGACCCCAGATCCCCTGGTCCAACCAAGTTGGCAAGCTGCAGGTGAATAGAGATCCTATCTCAAAACAGAAGGTAGAGAGTGATGGAGGAAGACTTCCAGTGTCAACTTCTGGTCTTCACATGTTCTACACACACACACACACACACACACACACACACACACACACAGAGAGAGAGAGAGAGAGAGAGAGAGAAAACGAACCTAAGGTCACACCATAATCAAGCAAAACTACTCCTATGACACATATTTCTTCAGAGGATAGATAGGTCTGCACTGTGGCAGGAGTTCTACTCAGAACAGAAAGAGATGAAAACTGAATGTAAAATTTAAAACTCAGAAAAGGCAAAGCTGTCATTATTTAGATAAAATGGTCTAGAAGTCCCAACCTATCTACAACAAAAACACCAGAAGTAACCTTGAGTTCAAACAGAGTGGCTGCATGTGGGAGTACTACATAGTAATTAACTGCATGGCTAAATACAGAACAAAAACAAAATATCAGAATCGTAAATAACATCACAGTGGAATCAAGATATGACATCAGTATTAATTTGATAAAATGGGTATGAAGTCTATACACTAGGAACTGCAAATACTCAGGTAGAAACCTAACTACCTGAAAAATGAAGACACACAGCACAACCACAGGTAAGAATGCAATACTGTTTACAAGACCTTCCTCCACACATTCAACTATCCCAGTCAGCAATCCTTGTCAAGGCCATGGTCGACATTTATATAAATCTTAAACCAATTCTACAGCTGAAGAGTATGTGTGAACCTAAATGAACAGAGAAGAAAATTCTGAAAGAGAACAAAGTTGAGAGACCCATACTGCAGCTGCCCCCTTTCCTAAGCTCCAGCAATGAACACAATGGGGACAGTTTAGGAGGGACCTACAGAGCCACAGAGTAGCATCCAAAACTGGACAGGCACTCACACTGTTGACTGGGTGTTTTCTTTGCATTGCTGGGGATTGAACCAGGAACATGTTCATGCTGTGACGCACCTTCCAACTGAGCTACAGTTAACTAGTGTTTGGTAAACACTCAAGGCCCATTCAGTGTAGGAGCATCCATGACACAGTACTCGAACACTTAGACATACAAACCAACAAGCTTGACCCTGAACTAAAGAAGAACTACCTAGAAATAGTTCCTACTGTCGATTTTCTTTGCTATATTTTAACTTTTTGTTGTTTGGTTTGGTTTGGTTTGGTTTTCGTTTTTCCAGACAGAGTTTCTCTGTGTAGTTTTGATGCCTGTCCTGGATCTCACTCTGTAGACCAGGCTGGCCTCTCGGACTCACAGAGATCCGCCTGGCTCTGCCTCCTGAGTGCTGGGATTAAAGGCGTGCACCAGTGCCCGGCCTATATATCTTAACTCTTAACATCAAGTTTTCTCTGAGTAAATTAGCTCCTTGGATACAGAAGTATTTGATTACTGTCTAAAGAAAATGTAAAATGGATTAAGACTCACAACATTCAGCACAAAACTACAAAGTGAAGTAAGTCCCACCCACTCCACAAACATGCTAATAGCTCTGATACCTGCTCAGCATATCCACGCATCAGAAGAGGCCTTCTCTCCTGATGAATGCTTAGCAGTAATCCTGTGATCCTTTTTTTGAGACAACTTTCTACTATGGCATCCAGAAATACTGTACACTGGCATTTGTTAGTCACAAAGAGTACTGTTTAAAAGTGGACACGAGAGGTGACATTCAGTAACATCCAAAGTTGTTACCGCTCCATCAGGAACATTCCTAGGTGAAACCTGCTTTCTATTTTTGAAGCTCAAAGTACCTAGCAGTGAAAATAAGATCACCACTGCATGGTTTGGTGCCCCTACCCACTACTTGGTGTCTGTTAAGTGATCTGAAGTTTAACCTATAGACAATATGAGTAAAAAACATCACCACATAGAAAAACGCCTTAAAAATGTCATCGTCATCTCAGAAAACTCCATTCTAACCTGCAGGCCTGTCCCACCTAAGGGCTTCACATTTTGGTCCACACTTCATACTTTGTGAATCCATTTCTACAGCTATCAACTATCTCCAGGCTCCAAGATAATAACCTCTGCTGCCCAGATCTGATGGAACCTTGAAATCACACACATTACCAAAGCACCTGTCGTTACTTCAAAATGGATCTCTCTACTCTCTCCCTGAACCCAACACAAAACACATACATGCATGAGTGTGATTTGAAAAGAATCCAGAATCCCAAGAGTAAACATTCCAGGATTCTGAGTTAAAAGCATTATCAAGTTACAGATGTACACAGCAGCCTCACTTCGCCAGAGCTGTGTCATCGCACCGTGCCTGCCTCCCTAGTCAAGATCCATCTTCTGTTCTGCCACTCAACTCTTATCTCTTCCACTAATTACATTTCTTTTTTGTTTTGTTTTGTTTTTGGTTTTTGGTTTTTGTTTTGTTTTGTTTTTCAAGACAGGGTTTCTCTGTGTAGCTTTGCGCCTTTCCTGGAACTCGCTTTGGAAACCAGGCTGGCCTCAAACTCACAAAGATCCGCCTGCCTCTGCCTCCCGAGTACTGGGGTTAAAGGCATGCGCCACCATGCCCGGCTTTGCACTAATTACATTTTAAAAATCAGAAAATAGTCTTATAAATCCTATTATAAACAGAAGCCCCCCAAACAAAAACTTTTTCTTAAAGCTCAAGAGAAAGCTTTATTAGTTTGTTTTTGTTTTTGTTTTTGTAGTCTTGATACTCTTTTATTACTTTTACCTGTAAAGGTACTTTACATTAACTCAGAAGACACTGTGACAGGACAAGACAGAGCAGAGGTTCCTCCATCTTGTATTCTTGCTAAGGCCGTTTCAGGTTCAACTAGAATTTGATCTCCTTGATGGGAAATTACCCAACTCCATTCTAGGAACCTGAGGTCAAGGTGCCCCAGTTAACTTATCCTAGCTTCAGTTAAACTGCCTGCCTGCTTTTGCAGTACCCTACCTCCAGCTAACAGCTTATTTTAGCTTCTGTTAAACTGCTTGCTTGTGTAAACCTCCCCCTGCAGCTGCTGAGTGAGATACCAGGAAGTGGTTTTTGCCTTTACAAGCTCCTTTGTCTAACCGGCAACACTTAAGTCCTCAATACCTGAGTGGAGTTCCAGTCAGATGGAATAAAGACTTTCAATTGGCTATATACTATATCTGAGTGGTCATCTCAGAGGCTGTCATCTGACAGGCTCCCTACAACAACATGGGTATTAATATTGTCCATACTCTACTTTCTGTACAGTTTTCTACTGAATTTCAAACTTAAGGACATATTTGGGCTCCAAACTTGACCATGAACAGGCAGCCTGAAAACATCACAAAGTGCCTTTGGAATTGCTCTAACCTCATGATAGGATCTCCGGGCACACAGGAGGAAAGTGAGGAGCAGAAAAAAAGGAATTTGCTCTTAGGCTGGCCAAACCTAAGGAGAAATCACTTCTCACTCCTGGGATATGGAATGGGATTCTCTGGCAGGAAGTCGGGGGGGGGGGTGGGGGTGGTCAAACATCATTCCACATTGGAAATCCACACTTATCTGTATTTATTTAGTCAAGCAGGCACCTACAGGTCAGTCTAGAAACTAAGGAAAACCAGAAAGGAAAAAAAAAAAAAAAACCAAAAACAAAAAAAATATATAAAAAATTAAAAAAAAAAAAAAAAAACCTTTGCTGAGTGCTTATGAGAACCAGAATATTTGGTTTCATGATCTCTTTATGGCCCCCAATCATATTTCACAGAACTAATGAGTGGCAGACTGCTGCTACACATCCAGTGTCCGACTCCAAAGCTCACAGTGGCTCCCACTCTAGGAGTGCTGATGTAAAAGAATTGACTGAGAACATTGGTTACAACCTTCCTGTAACTGGTGCTGAGGACAGCTACAATGGGTACACCAATGTTGTTCTCTAATCCAACAGAACTTTATCACCAGTCACTGTAATTGGACTTTTACATATTTTTGAATGTGAAGTAATATTTTTAAGCCAGATGTGGTGACCCAGCCGGCCAACCTGAAACCCTTCACCTAAAACTCCAGGTACAATAGAGCACTATTCTGGTACCTGGGGTAGGGGAGACAAGTAATCTAGAACAAGAAAATATGAAAGTAACTCTGCAGCTATAACTTAAGTCCATGTCTACAGTCCAAGCACTCATGGGGGCTGAAACAGGAGGATCAAGAGTTGCAGGACAGCCTACCTGCACTATATCACCACATCTTATCTAAAAAATAAAAATAAAAATAAAAATAACATCAACCACCTGGGTCAGCTGGGTTACCCCCAAAACAACAACATAGGGTTTGCAGAGCATGGAGAATGGTCACCAAGGCAAGCACACCTGAGCAATGCAACAACCCTGGGCAGACTCCAAACTCTGAACTCACACAAACTATAGTCTTTGACGACACTGGAATTAAACTACAAGTCCATGATGGTTCTTAGGACATACTTAACACTTACAGAAAGTTCAAAATCACACTGATAAATAAGCACTGGTCAAAAACAAAGTTTCATGGAAATTAAGAAATATTTTCAATTAAAAATGAATAGAACAAAATTTATAGTACATAGCCACTAGAGGGAAACTTTTTACTTTACCATTTTTATTAGAAATGTCCACAATCTACCGACTAAGACTCACCTAAAGAAACTAAAAGAGAGATCAAAAATAAATGCTAATCTAGAAGAAATCTTATGTTAATAAAAAGATTAAGTTCCAATGAAACTGAAAACATCAGAAGACAAAAACTGAGTAAGCTGGAAGCTATTCTTTGATTGTTCCTACTCTAAGGACAATGGAAAGGGCAGGAAGGGGGAGGCAGGCATGGAAAGAAAGGAGGGAGAAAAGAAAGGAAAGGAAAAGAAGGGGGGAAAGAAACAGAATTTACACTAGCAAAAGTGAGCACAAGGACGGCACCACGGACTCCCAAAACAAGAAAGAAAAGTTAGGAACATTATGCATGTAAATGCAACCACTTAGAAGAAATGAAACACCAGCTTGACATAAAAAACCAACCAAACAAACAAACAAACAAACAAAGCCTACTCCAAATTGCCGATTTCTCAGAAATAAACCAGAGAATGTTTAGCAAGCTTGCATACACAGTTCATGTATTACATAACCCAGATAGCTTTACTAAAATTCTACCCCCCAGTTAAGAAATAACATTTCAATAAAATAAACACCTTCAAATGGAGACCACATTTTTCTTGGGAATCTTCACCTACTGTCACAGCCGGACCTACCACTAAGTTTAGGGGCTTGGAAGCACTGTTCCTGGGTCACACTCCTTTCAGGAATGCTAGACCTCAGTGTCAAATCACAGAAAAGTGTCTGTATGCATGCCTAGGCTCAAGGTTCACAGCCACGATGTAATCTTTACAGCTCTAGAAAGAGAAGACAGCCATTCACTGGCCTTGAACTCCTTCCTCACTTCCACCTGCAGACATAAGCCCTGGTCTCTTTCTCTTTCTCTCTCTCTCTCTCCCCCCTCTCTCTCTCCTCTCCTCTCTCTCAGAGAAAAGCTCAAAAGTTTCCCTTTCTCCAAGTACAATAAAGCACTCTTCCTGGAGTAGAGGAGACAAGTGATCTTGCACAAGAAACTATGAAAGTAACTCTGCACCTATAACATATGTCCATAATAATTAAAATGTAATCTCTATAAGAAAAGAAACCTAAATCTCTGAGCAGAAAAGAAACAACAGAGGCCTGAACCTGCATCTGACTTTAGCTGACTTCCTTTTGGGCCCAAAGCATGCCATAAGCAATGGAAGAAGACAAAGGCCTACAGCTGAGCAAGGGAGCAAGATACACGCAGATGCCATGGGGAGGAGTTGGACAGAATTACAAAGGACATTTTCCTGGCTAGACGCCGATAACAGTTTTAAAACAGTCAGGACAGCCACACTATAGTTTATAGTAATGTCTGGCTGGCTTCAGCATCTGGAAGATGTTCCTTCAGTGTCAACTATGACCAGGAGCTAGCTATTTGCTGAAGCTACAATAATCAAGACATACCCCCTTTCCACCTCAGTTCCACTGCCACATACATACTGTTTATGGCCTCAACCTGAACACTGGTTCTTTATGATTCTGGCAATAACCGGATTCCAATCAGAGTATTCACTATCAATATATATCAGCATTATCAATATACATTAACACTATATATATATATTGCTGCTTCCTCAAGTTGTCTGTTTCCCAAACATTTCCACTGTGAAGAATAGCATAAGTTCTCAAAAGGATGTCTGGAACCAGGCTGACATTCACCATCCATAGGTTTGTCTAACCCCAAATACTGAAGCCAAACACTAATACAGATAGATAATGGCATAAAATTAAGCCCCACTAAACAGCATTTCCTAGTAAGATAAATCTGGAGTAGACATCTCTAAACTACTCTACCAAGCAGTAAGAACCATTTACAATTACAAAGCTATCTTAAAAGCTCATTAATTGAAAGAAACATGGATCCGCTTGCAGCCAACCAAGTCCACCTGATAAAGATACTTGCTTCATATTTAGCAAGAATTAATGATCTATAGCAACATATTTATGCTTTTATATAATTTCTTAGACCAGTTTGGTGATAATCTCCCTATCAGAAAACAAAAACAAAAACAAAAAGCATTGGAAAGTGTGCAAGTAACATCAGAAAGATAGACATAGATGATAGACAGATGACAGACAGACAGACAGACAGACAGACAGATAGATCCACATAAACATTACTTTAAGACAGTGGTTCTCAACTTGTTGGTTGTAAGCACTTTGAGGGTCGAATGACCCTTTTCCACAGGGGTCAAATATCAGATATCCTGGGGGCTGAAGAGATGGCTCAGAGGTTAAGAGCACTGGCTGCTCTTCCAGAGGTCCTGAGTTCAATTCCCAGCAACCACATGGTAGCTCACAACCATCTGTAATGAGATCTGGCACCCTCTTCTGGCCTGCAGTCATACATGCTGTATACATAATAAATAAATAAATCTTTAAAAAATATATCAGATATCGTGCATATCATATATTTAGATTACAATTCACAACAGTACCAAAATTACAGTTATGATGTAGCAACAAAAATAATTTTATGATTGGGGGTCACTACAACATAAGGAACTGTGTCAAAAGGTCATAGCATTAGGAAAGTTGCCATTGCTTTAAGATATGTAACCAAATAAAAATACAAGTTAAAAGTACACAACAAATTTTCATATAAACATATCTATATGCTATAGATATTTTCTGAAAGCTGGCATCCTACATGTCATAAGAAAATGCACATAAAGCTATGCACATGAACACACAACACAGTAACAATTTCTGAAAATAAGATGAAGCGGAAATTCTAAATAATGTTTTAAAGATAGAATTTCTGCAGCACTGCTACAGGACAAAGTCCAATGATCTTATAAACAATCCTCTCCTAACCATAAAGATGTCATCGTTCTGGAATTCACAGCTGTCTATTTTAGAGCCTCATGACTTTGGATGTCCTGAATCTTCTCTCTCTCTCTTTCCCTTCAATCTCATGAAGCTTTAAATGCACCTCTCAAGCATGTCATTCTTGTGAAGGTTCCCTGCAAACAAACCACGAGCTACATGTCCCTAAGACACCTTCCAGCACCCAGCACAACCACCATGACATTTTGACAAGGTTACACTTTTTTTTCAGTCTTCTCTTCTTCTCTAGCCATTTCCTACCTAGTGTCCATTCATTCGGTGTTGCTTACGGAACACCTATTACAAGTGAATAGCTGAAAAAGTACTGCATACATGGAGTTGACTGTCGGCAAGATGTGCATGGTAGTGGATCATGTCAGGCGGCTAAAAAGCACTCTCTGAACCGAGTAAAAAGGGTAGCCAAGGAGGGAGGTGTTTCTTGCACAACACTGGCCACACTGTGTAGCTCTCTTATGTATGTCCAGGCAGATTACTTTTTCTATTCAATAGTCACAGTTAAGGTCCTGGCAGTCAACATAAACAAATCGACAACAGTAAAGTAATAACAGCAATACATAACATTTATTGAACGCTGCTGCCTGTCAGGCAATAATGTTTTACACCTGGCAGCATATTTATCCTTCACCCTGAGTCCTGTAAGGTGGCTTCTTTGACTACAGCCATGTTTTGAATCAAATGAGGAAATGTAGGGCGAGACAGTTACTTGCCCCCAGGACACACAGCTAAGAAGCAGGGCAACGAGACAAACTACGCTTAAGGCCTATTTCTAATCATTACATGGCAACGTCTTCCAAAATGACTGGACAGCCCCAAGTGACATCAAAGCAAACTGGAATTCTCCATTTATACTCTAAACTACATCTGAAAGTGTTCTGAACCCAGAAACAGTGCCTGCGTCAGAAGGGAATGATCTGGTCCTGACTGCAGTCAAAATTCAAGCCCTGGCAGATCTCAGAGGCCTCTGAAGGAAGCTTAGCTGAGGGGGCAACAGGAAAAGTGGACAGTGGCAGAAAGAGGCCAGAAACAGGATGCCTTCCTGCCAGGGAACATCATTACAGGAAAGAACCATGGGATCCAGTGCAGGACTCTCCTTCATATGCTTTAGAGCATCGAGTTCCAACAGCTAATCAGCATCCCAAGATTTCAAAGCACAGAAAACGCCTCGTTGTTCCCACCTTAGCCGTCATGGCAACAGCCAACTCTACCACAATGTGATGGCAATTACACACCACCATGGGAACTGCAAACCACAACACAGGCACTAGTCACAGTTGAAAGCATTTCGCTGCCGTCCACTGGGCTCCAGGTCTGGGGCTGCACAACAATGCGACTACAATAATTATTGGTTTAAGAAGGTATTTCCAGACAGCCCTGACCATTGTGCTGTGTGTTTAATGTGGAGCAAGAGTTCATAAACGTAATTAGCAAGTTCCAAACACTGGCCAAGTGCAGAGTGTTTAATTAGCACACACAGCACTTCCACAGAGAAATCAGATCAGGGTTTACCTTCTTTTAATGGTAAGGGGGCAGAGAGGAAGGAGCCTGGATGTCTAAAAGCTCTATGGAAGGAGGAAAAAGCCCCAACATGACTAAGCACAAGAACAAGGCGCCACAAGGTATGTAAAGTGCAGAACTGAGTCCTAGCTGCTGCCAGCTCTCGGAGCAGATCCAGGATGTACGGGCCAAGCACGGTTTACCTACTTTAAAACGCACATGCCTGTGTTCCTTTGATGTTTTCTCTGTATAATTACAATGTCGGGCACTCTGAGTTTCTCTCTCTATAGTTCCCTGAGTTTTATGGAATTGTTTCTGTCAATGATGTTGAATATGCTGAAATAAGATGCATAGAACAGCAAAATGAGCACAGTCTTCCATTCCAGAAAGAGTCTGGTTTTCACTTATGCTAAAACCTAATGTCTCACAGGCTCAGTGGCATTAGCTCTAAAATGGGGGCATTGGCACCCATCTTCAGGAGGCTGTTGCAAAGATTACATAAAATAATGACCTGGAAAATAGACCCTAGACCTGTATAGAGGGTAGGTGGGAGCTACCACTAGCATTATGATGTTTTAGTTCTGATTATGGACTAGCCCAGAGCTAATCACATGGAACTAGACAACAGATCAGTTCCTTCATAGGTCCTCATATAGCACTACAGACTGATGACAATATGCTCTGAACTTCTGCTTTTACCAATGAATGGCTGGTGCAATTCACCTGGCAAGCGGGCACCACCACTGCCATTTCTGCAGCTGCCACCGTTCACTGGCATTTACCTCTTTTTCTTCTTGCTCTGTTTTTCTCTCTTAGTCACCCAACCACGTGGGAAGCCAGAGAGCTTTGAAAACAAATGGGCACAAATCGAAGTCTTGTCCCATCACTGTGCTTGGTAACCTTAAGCATGCTCTTCTGCCTGCCTTTCTGATGCTCGGCCTCCAATCTGCCCATCCACGGAGGTTATTTCCATTGAGGTTAAAGACAATGGTGTCCACTTCACAGACCGCAGAGTATCAGGACGAGAAGAAACTACTTTAGGAGAAACCAAAAGCGGTAGTTAAAAAAGCAGCCCCAGAATAACACTTAATGAGGTAGGCACGGTATACAGAGGATAAAAAGCAGCATGGGAGAAATGGGGGGAGGGAGGAGGAAAGGAGGGAGAGGTCACCAAGTCAGTCAATTAGCTCCCTGGTCGTTCTGACATGCCATTGCAGATATTCTTGAGTATTAGACAAATCCGGCCTCAGTGAAGTGGAAAAGAGAAACCAACTCCACCGCACCCTTACCTCTCCCCCACTGTAATCTGAACAATGAGTTTGGGAGCGGCTCCCTTCCACTTGCAGTATTCAGTTTTAAGCCAGCCATGTGACCTCAGGCCAGTCACAACTCCATGAGAGCCTGTTTTCCCACTGGTAGGATGGAATGGATGCCATTCATCTCAGAAGATAGGTCTGGGGACTTGGGAAACACTGTCTGTCAATCTCCCAACACAGCCTGACGCTGAGCAGGAACTCAAGCTTTAAAGCCCATCTTTAGCAGTCAGTCTGTAGCAGCAACAACTCATGTGATGTCTCTAAGAGCCTGGTGCACAATTTGAGATCATCAGAGCACATGAAAATCTCGAAAGGCCGGCTGTAGATACTCTAAGCACCCATAAACATTCATTTCCTGCGGCACACCCAAAAGCTTTGTGGCAGGCAGAAAACTGGCTTCCTCCAAAGACCTTACCTCCAGAGCCCATGTCATTAAGTAGTGTGGAGAAAGGCTATAGATGGGTCTAAGCTGGCCTTAAAGGGTCACTATTACCCTGGTGAGCCCAGTGCAGTCACAAAGGCCTTACAAATGCAAAGGCCAGAACAGAGACAATGGTCTCCTGGTGCTGCCTTTGCAGATAAAGGAAGGAGCTACAAGCCCACTCTGTGGCTAGTTTCCAGAGGTCAGAAAAGCCAGATTCTCTACAGAGCCTCCAGAACACTCAAAAGCATCTACAGGGATCTGAGCTCAGGACTGGGAGTTAACAACGTCACTGGATTAGTAATAATTGTTACAAGAGCCATAGAAAAGGAACACACTACCAGATTTTCAGATTCAAGTGGATCTTATAGATCTGAATCTGAAAACAAAAAAGAAAATAATTTTGCTTCTTTTACACAGTCATACCTTTCATTAAATCTCTTAAGGACATCAGTTCTTACTGAACTGTAGTGATTTTTTTTTCCCCAGAGCTGAGAACTAAACCCAGGGCCTTGCGCTTGCTAGGCAAGCGCTCTACCACTGAGCTAAATCCCCAACCCCCTAACTGTAATGATCTTAACTGTGATGATTCCATGTCTTGTCCATAAAGAACTCAGAGGATGATAAATCACACAGGCTCAGTAGCTGCAGCAGTGGTGTTAAGACACCAAGATAGATCACAAAACACAGAAATACCCGGGGTCTGAGGAGGAGCCAACTCAAGCGAAGCTGCAATTTTCAGACACTAAGCAAGAGATTCTGGGTGTCTCCCCTGAGCACTTGGCCACCTTCAAGTACACTGGATTAGGTTTTGCCTGGCTTGGATATGGTGAAACTTCGTGCTGTGGAAGCTTGGTCTTTAGTGATCAACTCCCTGAAGGTAAACAGATCAGGGGAGAGCCACCCCAGGTATGATTTGATGCCGTCTCACTAAAGTGGTTTGGGTCTAGACCAGTTCTTTAAGACTGAGCTGCCAGAACACAGGCTGCCTAGATTTTTGGCTCCTTCTCTATGCAGTGGGATTCCCCTCCACTTCTCTGCCTCGTTGATGCAGCAAACTAACCACCAACACCATGCTGTCGGGACTCACCAGCCACTAGAGTCATGAACCATAGAAGCCTCTTTATAAGGGAACTGGCTTCAAGTATTTTAGTGCAGCAACCTAAAATTAACGAAGGTGGGTTTCAAGGCAATGCATAGTTTGAAATCTTTTGTGAATAGTTTAACTTTTTTTCAAAACAGAAAAAGCCACACTACTCCTCTAGGTATATCTATGTATTATCAGTTGAGACCATCATCTTCTCTTCATGTAAGAAAGCCAAGTCAACTTAACTGGAAAGGTCTGTTATTTACATTTTCAGACAGATCAAAAATGTCTAGAAAAGACCCTCTTATAGATCATTCAAATAGAAATTCACTTTTATTTAAAGTGCATTAAATGAGCTTTGAGTCTGTCATAACTAGTTTCCTCATATTTCACTACTTCACTAGGAAATAGCAATTCACTTGGGCAACAGAAGTACACATTTTACTTGAGTCTGTAGAGTATAGCAAGGGTCCCTTAACCAAAGGCCTTAACCAAGCATACTAACCAACTGCTCTGACACACCAATTTGTCTGAGCCACAGAGGGCAAAATAAAAAGTAGATAGAGAATAAACAAATAAATACTGTCCACCAAAAGATCTTCCCTCCTCAAATTCTCTTTGACCAGCTTTTATCATGTGACTTCTTCAGCAAGAAAGCTCCAACATACTATTCACTGTGGATTGGGCCACTGCCTCTCTCAACAAAGCAAACCAGAACCAGGGTACACCCATGAGAAAGACAGCAGAAAGGAAGGTGCCTGGGGCTGCTTTCTACAGAGCCCTAAGCTCATTAATCTATTGCTGTTCCTGTGCAGAGGTTTGTGGCCTCTGCACTCCAGATACAGCATCAGGGAGGTAAGCAGGCACTAGACAGGCAGGAGGAGTCACACTCAAGGATCTGAAGATCTAGGCCTAAACATTCTCATTTGATGTAGCCACATACATCAAAAGTATCCCCAAAGAAATTGCATGGTGCCTACCATTAAATGTAAAGTCCACTGGCAAGGTGTGAGTCAACACAAAGTCAGAGCTAGAGAAGCTACCAGGGGCTGCTGAGTTTTCTAGGGGATGAGGCCATGCTCCACCACACTTCCTGGCCCTGTACCACGGTGCTCTGCTCCACTTTAGCAGCTGGAGATCAAGGGTGTGCAGGACTGGCATCAGTGGCAGCAACGCTTAAGATCCCATTTAAAAAGCAGTGCACTGTGTCACTTAGACACACTCTTTAGTAAGCTAGGAAAAGGTGACAAGAGAGGCCTGCCTTTCTGGCTAGCCCTCTCCTGTCATGGTTCATCCACAAACCTCAGAATGCACAAGCCCGACATAGGTGTCTGAGAAATGACAGATCTCCTCAAGGCCAGCTGTTGGAAACTCACAAGAAAAACAATCTACTGCCTTCGCTCGCCAAAGCAACTTGAAAGAAGGAATCCCACATGAAAACACGGGGAGCAACCAGCTATGCTGTGCCCACCCTCTCCAGGCTAAGCTCTGAGGGCCTGGCACAGGACAGTGAGGCGCGAGACTGAGGCACATTCCCCACCTCTAAGGTGCTTAGTTAGGTCCTCCTGGGAGAGTGACTTCCAAACTCCATTGTGACTGATGCAGTGGGACCAGTGCACAGTACTGGTAGAGGCGCTGGACGAGGGACACAGACAGACGAGGACATGAGTCCTTTCTACTACACAGTAGACAAGGAGCACGCAGCAGTCTTCAGAGAGGCCATGTTTTGACGCTAAGGAAAAGCATTCCTCCCCCAAGAATCAAGGATGTTTGAGCTCTCCATCAGGGCCACTCTGAAGTCCCTCTTCCCTCCCCTGACTAGAATAATGCACTGCTTGCTCCTAAGCAGGGCCACAGGATCCAGGCTGTCTTTATTACAGCACTTACCACCCTACAATATAAATGTCTTTTAATTTGGCTGCCTCCCCACTGTGCTGGAAACTCTTTAAGCAGAGATAACATATTAGCCAGCTCTGTGTTCCAGCACTTCGCCCAGCCTAGCCGTGTTCCCACTGTGTAAGGATGGAACCCTGCTCTGGCCTGAGAAGGACTGGGAGAAACACACACCCTGCCAGCCTACTGGAGGTGCCCCGAGAAGTTTATGATTTCCTCAGTGCAAAGTCATGCTTCTCCTTTGTTTAACTCTCCAACTCTACATAAATCGCTACAAATTCTTTACTGCAAGCAAACATGCTACCAAAACAGGTGAGAGAAAAATTCTTCTGCCCTCTTCTAAGTATCTCAAAGAAGTATCCAAGGAGCACAAACTCTGGGCCTACTAGTCCATGCTGGACTCCCTAAAGTTAAAAACAGTAACGTGTGTGCTGCTAGCTCACTAGACTTGGGGAAAGGAGGATGGCTGAATTTTACGGACATGACAATATGTTAGCACTTCACACAGATTCTCCCAGGACCATTTAGGAATGAGAACACTAAAGTCTGTAGAATGTATCACCAAAGCTAATGCACCGCTGAACTGTCCAAGGATGGAGAAAAGTGAAACTGTGATATGACAGAATCATCCAGAACACAATCAAGCAATTGGTAAATTACACCTCTTAATTCTTCTCTCCTTAGCCTTCTAAGTCACTGAAGACCGTGAAAACACAGAGCAATACTCTGGACCTGGGGGCGCATACCTGTAACTCCAGGACTGGCAGACTGAGGCAGCAAAGTCATGAATTCTAGATCAGTCTGGGATACACAGTAAATTGACACCAATTTATGCTACAGACAGACTGTGCCTTAAAAAATTATGGAACAGACTGAACACTGAGGATTCTGACTATCTGGTTTGATGAGCATTTTACTAAACAATGGGTATTATGTCAGAAAGCAGAGAAAGTCTTTTGCCAGGGTATGGAAGGAGACGGAGATGCAGGGGCACCAAGGAATAGCATCTTCACGATATTCATGTAAGAACCAAAGAGTAAACAATTATTTAAAAAAAAAAACAAAACAGAACCCCTGCAGATGTAACAAGGTCTCCAAGGTCAGCCACCCAGTGGCAATCAAAAGTAGGCTAAGTTCACTCAGTCATAAAGTGTCTGTGGGCAGAACTGTCAACCCATCTAAGACAAGGCTGAGGACACTTCCTGCGGCTCCCAACAAACACACGAAGGCCTGCTGATGAATGCGAGACTTCTAGGAATAATAATGATGATAATAATATGAAAAGGAGACAATTAGGAAAAGCCCAGTTTGCTCCAGGCCATTAGAGATGTCTTACGTGGTGTAATCACATCTCCTAGTCAAGCTACTGCTGTGTGCTGTAGCCACCTAGGCTCTGCTTCGGTGCCAACCACTGCTCCAGTACAGACTGTGTGATTCCACCACAGGTGATCTTTCCTAACACCAGACTTTCCTCTGGGAATAGGATCACTCCTGAGAAAACCCTCCTTAAAACAATAAATTACATCAAGACAATTTTGAGAAACAAGTCTATCCTATAATGAAAAGAAAAATGTAATTTTGAGATTTTTTTCACTCAGATGACTGATGCCAAAATCTTGCCTTTCTGCTGAGCCTGAAAAAGTAACATGAGGCCACAGGAGGGTCAGGGACCATGACCTGCAGCAGCTTGGTTCTGCCTTTAGACAGGGCTTTACAAAGAAAGTACTAGAGGGGGGATGGCTGCATTTGTATTCACCATGCAAGCATGAGGACCTGAGCTGGGATCCCCAGCACCCATGCAAAAAGCCAGCTGCTGCAGCAGAATGCTTGTAAGCCTAGCCTGGATAAACAGACAAAAGGAACCGTTATGACGTGCTGGCCAAACAGTGCAGCTGAATCAGCGAACCCCAGCTTCAGTGAAAGATCCTGTCTGAAAAAATAAGGTGGAGTGCAGCTGGGAAGAACACCTGATCTAAGCCTCTGGCCTCTACATGTGTGTGTGTGGGCACACACTCCCCTTCCTTACCTCCCACACAGAAGGCATCTCCTGTTTCACCATGCCAAGAAAACATACTCGCTTATGTTTACAAAATTAATTTCCCAATACAATAATGAAACACTGAGTAACATGCATAAAATGCTTAAAAAGACTCTTATCTTCCAGGTATATTGGCAAGTCGCAGTATGTTGGAAAGACCTACATAAGGGAAATGAGTGGTCTATAGTAGATGTAGCTCAATTACCATTTAATTCAGACAACACCTTCTATTGTGCCCCCTCTGTGGGTGACCGGGAAAACAAAACTTACCAGATCTGATCCTCAGTCTGCAACAGGAGAGCAGTCTGAGGTAGGCTGACTCACCCCAAGACAGCCTTGCACATTGCCTGTTTTTACAAAGCTTTATCAGAGTGCACACATAATCACTCATTTACATGCTTTCCTGATACACTAACAGGAGTTTAATAGAAGGCATACCTAAAAAATATCTAGTCTTGGGTTTTTCTAGAAAAAACAGTGTTTCACAAGAAGACAATGGGGACACACTAACAGACACAAGTCTGCTTCCCAGACCTCTGAGCAAGGGGCCTGGAAGTAAGGACACTGAGGCAGCCCAGACCCGGGTTTGAAAGAGCATTCCTCGATGAAAGAAACCAGGGCACTGTCTAAGACAGCACTAATTTCAGAGAAAGGGACCAGCAAATGAGCCCTGGAACAAGATGCTGTTTCCTCTCCAGCATCCTTCAGTGACTGGTTCCTGGATTGCCCCAAATACCCAAATGCACAGATGCTCAAGCTCTGTGTATAAAATAGTGTGATGCCTACTTACACTGAGCTATCTGTGTCTTCTCTGTTCACTAAATGATCACCAGAATACATGTTAGTGCTTAATACTATGTAATCATGTATGACTTACATAACAAAAAAAAGTGCATGTTTAAAGAAGATTCTATTTTTGTTTCAAATATTTCTATAATATATCCCTGGTTAAAAGCATGGACATGGGACCCATGGATATTATATATTATATATATGGCCAGCTATACCCCCATGTGATATTCCCATCAAAAGGGTACAAGGCAAAGAGCTCCCAAGAAGCACATGTGGGATATGAACATGTTTATACAGTAAAGGGTCATAACTCATTGATTAAAATAATCCATGAACATGCAAGATAAATAAGATAAACTGAACAGAGGGGCAGGGAAAAGGAATAGGGACAGAGAATGGCAAAAGAGAAGAAACGTCCCCTTTCCATAGACTGTCGATTGATAAATGTAACTGGAGTGGAGGAGTAGGAAAACTGCCATTTTATAAATACCACATCCACAGCCATGTTTCAGGTAAGAAATACTAGGTGCTAGACAGTTTGACAAACATGGAATATTTAGCTTTAAAGTATAACCCCAGAAATGGTCTAAGTAGTTACAAAAGGAGACAGTTTACTTGTCAGGAAGATGCCAGCATAACGTCAACCGGTCACCAACCTGATCAAAAGGGCCGAGAAGATTCCAGCACCACGTGCCCTCACACACAACCTGTCACCTCCACAACAGTGCCAAAGAATCAGACAGCCCCAACTCAGAGACACTTCCTACGAGCACTGGCATGTCCTCAGAGGCAGGGGACAGCAGAGGGCTGTTGACGCTAACACACTGGGAATCTGGCAGCTGGCTGCAATGTGTGCTCTGGATCTGGACCCCTCAACTGGGTCAAGTGGCCAAAATGGGTATGGGATTGGGTGATAGGCCAGCATCACAGCTGAGCGTCATCAGTGCTCAAAAAGAAGGCAGGCCCTTCTTGTGGGGAAGTAGGCAGAGGTGTTTACTACTGAGAGGGCACAGCCATGTGACATGTGCACCTCCCCATCAGGAGGTCATGAACATATATGAGGCAGTAAGAAAATCCAGTCCCTCCCCACAGAAACCAGGCAGTCCACTCTGCCCTGACCAACAGGCAAGAGAGAGCTGGGGTCTGAAACCAAGACAGAAAAGGTAGCTTGTGGGGACCAAAGAAGACCTCACGTTAACTAGCACTGTCACTTCATGTCAGTGACAACAAATTCACTAAACATCACTGCCATTTACAAAGCTGGGAACGTCGTCAGCTCAGAGACAGAACTATGCTGGTTCAATTTAGCTGTATTAAATATTCACAGTTCAATTTAGTAGTTCAAAATACTTCAACACACATTACTTGCATCATTGAAAAACAATTTTTGGAATCTAGATGCGGTGATCCAGTACTCAGCCCTGCTAGAAATCACTTTAAAAGAGAGCTGTGCTTGGTTTTTTCAAAACTCCCCCAAGGCTCTGGACCTGGTAAGGACAGATCCTCTAACTCACCACTCAAGGCAACAAGAAGCAGAAAACCCCACACCAGGTGACAGACCTTTCCCTACTGTCACTTGCTTGCACATCTATGACTTTGAGACACATGCCTCAATGCAAACTGACTGCGAGAACTAGAATTCCTCTTCCAAGAAACACACTGCAATGGCCTGTAGCCACAAGCCAGACCACCCCAGTATCTCTTTAAGAAAGTGTTCACACCAGTGTTTCTAGTCTTCCATTCGATCATAGAGCCCTCTCTAAGTTGGCCGCATGACTCAAACACTTAGATGATCCTGTGGCCACCATTACTTTATCTGTAGAATGAGCAAAACCAACTTCACACAGTAGTTAGTACCAGACTGGAAGAAATGTGTGGAAAAGCAAACTAGCAACTGAGCACGGCACCCCTTAGGAACTCAGAAACCCTGGCAACTAGACAAAGACATGCCACTGTCTTCCGAAATGCTGGCCAGAAACAGCCCTAGATTTGAAAAAAGTAAGAGAAATGCATGAGAACCCAAAGAAACTCAAGCTTGTCCATTAACACTAATTTCAGTTCAGGAGTTAAGCTAGCACAGGTAGAAGCCGATCAGCAGCTATGTGGAGTGCCATCTAGTGGAAGACAAGGAGAGCACAACTGTATATCATGTATATCATGATCAGGAGACTAACACCAGGAAAATGAGAATGAAAACTGCCCCTCCCTGCTCCCTTCTCATTTCTCAATGGGACCTCGAACCAATAGCGATCCCAAGTGTTGGATTTATGCTGAAAGGAGAGATCAAAGAGGTGGCCGTCGCACATCCATGCCCTTTACCATGCCAAGGAAGAGCACCGATAATATGCCAGAACACCTTTAAAATCCTTAAAATAGCAGCAGAAGCTGATTGGTGAAAACCATGGAAATTTCCAGCCTCCAACTCAGAGCTAGCTCTCTTGTGCTGTGGAGGCTGCGGGGCCAGACACGCTTTAAGCTGTGCAGTCATAAGAAATGTTTATGGAACTTCATTTGTTAAATTTAGGCTTCGGGCGCTATGCCTCAGCTAGCATCATGAAATCAACCCTACCTGCTGATTGTGGTGGGGTGTAAGAGGCTTCCTAAGCCAGGGATTCTTCTTCCCATACTTCCAGGACTGGAAAACCAAAACCATACTAGTATCATACTAAGATTACTGTACACAATGGAGTTAGGACCTGTGTGTTAGGGTGTCACTCGACACTGTGTGTCTGGAAAGTGACCCCGGCATTGACCTCACACATCTGTCTCAGGACAGTCTACAAAAACAGCAGGGAATAATAATGTAGGACCTACTATGTGTTCTGCATAACGTATGTGTAAACCATCAATCATGCCAACAGAGCACGGCATCCTACATTTGCTGACGGGCACACTGAGGGCCTGACAAATTATACAAATGGACAACCCTGAAGGGTGTCACCTTCCATAATCACAGGATTCTTTCCGCACAGTTTGGTCCCTGTTCGGTATGGCTAGTTCCAAAGTAAGCCACCAGTCTCCACACTGGCAGCAGTCCCAGTCCGCCCCTCTGCACACGGGGAATCTGTTCTGCTTGGCAGAGCACTGTGCAACGCTTCGCAGGTAATTCAAGGAGCTGAACCAGCAACACCAGTCATAGGGCCTACCTACTTCTACTCTACCTGGTGCTCCAAGGCGCATGAGCTGGGTTAATTAATTAGCTGACCTTCCTGAGCTCAGTTTTCTCATTGGTAAAATGATGAATTCTTTTAAGAATATTAGAAGAATCAAATGAAATAATACACATAAAGCATGTAAACAAGAAAAGGCCCCTGATAAATGGCAGCTGCTACCATTAGCAATACGAGGCACATGTGTTTAAATACACTCCCTTCCAGAAAGCCCAAACTATTATTTGTGGAAATGTGATCTGGTGTGTTAACGCAACATTCTTTATTTCCTTCTTTCTTTTGGAGCCTGGTTTTAAAGGATGGAAACTTCCTCACTCTACCACAAACTAAGTGAAAATCGAATACACTCTGAAGCAGTCCTGGCAGATCGAGTATTAAACACAAAGAGCTCTGTAGCTCTATAGGACTTCTTCAACGCCCTTGCACACTTTCTATGCCATGTTATCCTGTTCTCTCTGACTCACGAAATGCATACATTAAGTCTGGATCCCCACCTTGAAAACCCTCCAAAGTGCTCCTTAGAGCTCGGAGCACAGGAAGCTACCTTTCTGTTTAAGCACATTTTCAGACACCTCTTTTAAAAATTCATCATCACCAACGGAAATTCCTAATGGGCTTCTACCATACTCAAACTTTTCTTTAAAAACAACACTAACAGCCTTGCATATCCTTTCTTAAAGCATCCTCTCAAAACACAAAGATCTGAAGTTCCAACTTGACTATAAGCTCCACCTCCACTGCTTTTTGTTTTGGAGCTAAGGATGCCTCATTGGGGGGGGGGGGGGAGGAACCAAGGCAGCAAGGCAGGGATAAAATTACCTACCTTGCAAGATCTGGTGTGGGTCAGAGATAATGTACAGGACACACCTGGCACCAAAGAGGCCCTCTATGTGGTAGCTTGCATTTAACCAATTATAATCACTCTGCTTACTGTTTTGGTAAAAATTCATGCCATTCTCTCTTTTTTCAGCCACACAAGTGACTGTGGCAAACAGGTCTTTGGATACCCATGTTGAAGTTGGCATTTGGCATCCACAGACCTTCAGTTGTTCCTCTGACTTCCGGCTTCTGGCTAAGCAGGACTGCCGTGGTGCACACCTTTGATCCTAGCACTCATGAGGTGATGCAGACAGGTGGATCTCTATGAGCTTAAGGCTAGCCTGGTCTACATTGTGAGTTCTAGGCCAGCCAGGGCTACATAATGAGTCCCTATCCAAAAAAATAAAAATGAAAAAAAAGGAAGGAAGGAAGGAAGGAAGGTAGGTAGGTAGGTAGGTAGGTAGGTAAGTTTCTGGCTGGTACCTGGAATTGCAGATTAACTCCTTCAGGTAAAAAGGCTTATAAGACAAGTTCCAAGGGCTTCCATAATTCTACTTTGACTCTATTTAAAAAAGAAAAACTATCATCTCATTGTGGATTTCAGGAGGAAGGCTGACTACACCAGAGTGCACTGATTTATCAAGTTCCTCAAGAAAGAAAAAAAGTAAATAAACATCTGATTCTAAGCCGATCTGACTACATCTTCTCATTAGCTCCTGGAGAAAGACCCCTACTGTTCTGCCACATTTAGGATCCTGGTGTGCTCTTCTGCCTGCTTTAACACATTTCATTTAGAGCCTGCCTTCCTTCCTCAGTGATGTGCACACTAGAGTCCTCATCCCCACCCCCAGGCCTGGCACGCCACAGAGGATAGGAGCAGAGCTCTCTGTGGCTCTGAATGCCAAGCGCACATTCGCATTCATTACCTTTATGGTCCTTACAGCACAGCCATGAAGGCTGGAGTTCAGCTTGCAAGGCCCAAGCATGACACTTGATGCTACCTCCTGAAGCCACAAGGCCGGGTGAGGCTAGGTCTGCCTCCCACTCTCCCAGCAGAGTGATGAGATCTGAACAGCAGCATCACACCAGGGCAGAGGTAAGCGCTGGGACTGGAGACAAGAAAAAAGCAATAGAGCCCTCCTCTTTGGTGGAGAGAGGAAAGTAGACGGGGAACTAAAGCAGAAATCTGAAGGGGGAGAATAAAAATAGACGCCATATCATGCATCTCTCAACCCAGTGTGGTCAGGCAGAAACAGAGGCAATGCAACAGCGCATCACGGAGCCAGGCTTTCCTAGTCTCCGCCTGTCATTAGCCAACAGTCTTACAGGAACTGCACTTTCCAGACCCCGGGGGTCTGTACAGAGCAGCATGGCAAAACCAACCACCAAGTTTTGCCGTCTCTCTGACATCCTGAAAGTGTGCCATGCAGGGCAAGTTCTACAACTGAAAGCCAGGTCCAAGGACCTCTCCATCCTGGGGTGTTGGTAATAGAAAGAATACAAGCATCACCCGGGACAGGCAGAGAGAGGGCCTCAGAAACACTGTCCTAGCTCATTTGGACCTCCTAGTCACTCCGTATTCCAGAAAGACAGCCTAGTGACTAAGTGCCCGAGGAAAGAAGACATTTATAAAACACAGTGGAGCATAGTTGTTCACCTCCTCTCTAGTACCCAGCACAAGAAGCCTGGCACCCAGGCTGGGTCCCCAAGGTCCATGTGCTAGAACACTATCTCTCCATAAGGCACTGCATAGAACTCGGGAGTGGCTGACCTCAATCTGAAGCACTACCTCCATTTCCTACAAAGACAAACCAAAACACACACAAGCAGAGGAGAAACAATCAAAACCGAAATAACGGCAGCCTCCTCTGGATGAAGCTGGGAATCGCACTCCCAGCACACACCTTACCCAGCACAAAGCTCACTGTTGAGCCCTCACTGTACAGGTCTGAGCACATTCAAGCAAAACAAAAAGGTTTGCAAAAGGGATTCCCCAAAAATGGATGCTACACCACGAACTTCGTGCATCGCAAAGAAATATGGGCTAATGGCCCTCTTTCTGCACATAGATAGCTCCACATACAGCCTAAGTAATGCAAAGAACCCTCTTACTTGAAAAATTGAGGTACCATAAAAACCATTTATTTTGAAATATCAACAAAGGCCTTATCAGTGTGGACACAAGGGCTACCCCACTCTGGTGTCCTCTACTCCACTTCCTCCTGTCACCAACAACTAAATTTAACTTGGCCAGGAACAGCGACCCATCCATACATAACCAGATCATTAAAAACACGGGCTGTGTCTTGGACTGCCTTGGACAGACTCAGACAGAGAGCCATCCAACCTTGACCAAAGTGCTAGATTAAATCAGAACACAAGGCATTCTGGAGAGGGTTTCAGTAAGTGGGTAGATCTCCTACGGGCTAATAAAATGCGAGCATGCCACACTACTCGCATCTCCAACTCCCTAGCAAGAGGAGTATCACTTTACCCCACAGGCAGTCTGTGGGAACAAGTGGGGAGCAGTGAGAGGACCCCAAAACCCGATTTCTCTCATTTCTTATCAAACCTGATTTCTTTTGTCTTTCATATCAATTAAGCATTAGCCTTACTTTTGTTGGGGAATAAAATTTTACATTTGGGGCAGAGAGAGAAGCTATCTTTGGAAATTAAAAATCAACTCAGTAAGTAATGTCCATCATAAAACATTGGCCTGGAAAAAAGGTAGAAGCCTACCTATACTAGAAGAGAGCGCACCTGACTGCACATCCGCCCAAGTCCTTACTTAAAGACTATCAACAGTAATAACTCGCCAGGACACTGATCAATGTTTATGAATACTGCATTCTGCAATGACTATGTCTCGTGGACAAACGGTCTCATTACCGCACGGTGCTGATTACTAAACTAAACAACAGGTCACAGGAAAGCTTTAATTCGCAGGTGCCTTGGCCTCAGCATTCAATCCCCAAGTCTACAGCGGAGGTCTGCTTCTTCAAAGAAGTACAGGAGGAGACCACTATCTTTTAAAGCAACATCAATCTTCCCAAAGCACACACATGACTTCCCTCTCTTACATTAACTTATCCAGGGACAATCATAGTCACTGTATTGATTTCAATAGTGTTTTAAATTAACGTGCAGGAAGAGTTCATTCTATCTTTTTGGGAAGTCGCATGTAGAAAGAAGAATGGCTTTCAAGACAGAGGATGTGGATTCAAATTAACTCTCAGGACCTACAGGCTAATATGCAGCAGGGGTCCCAGCAGCCCTCCTGGGAAAGCACTGATTGTCTTGCCTACAGGGCTGCAAGTGTGAGGACGGAGGTCGATAGCAAGTGCCTCAAAGTGCCGTGGAAACTCTGTAAATACTGTGAGCTTTGGAGACATTAGCTGCCGAGTGAGTCTCTTACATGCCACAGGACAGTAAAGGTTCATAGTGCCAACCATTCCCTACTGTTGGAGATTCCAGCATAACTTCTGAAAAGAGACCTTCCTCATAGGAAAAAAACACAGCAAAATAAGAATAACAATGCTTTCTCAGATTTCAAATGAAACTTTGCCAACAATCACCCGAATGCTGACTTCAGACCCGATGTTTTTAAAACGGCACTTGTAACGCTGGAGTTACATAACAGCCCATAATTAATATTTTAAATGACAGAGCACTACATTCTGGATATCAGCCTCCATCTCAAGTCATGTAAAAACTCACAGTAACAGGAGCATCCTAGCACCAGAGCTTCCTTCACAGGTGAGAAATGTTCTTCTTACAAGAATTACACTCCGGATGAAAACCAAGGCAACCAAGTTCAACACCAAACAAGCCCTAAATAACAACACCTCTCCAGTATCTGGTTCAGGAAATGGAGCCATTATTAAGACCAGTAGACGCAGGAACGGACAGAATTGTGAACATCTTAACAACACAAGGCTATGACAATATGCCACGGAACATAATCCCCGACTTTAAAAATAACTCATGATCCTTTAAAACTCGTCTCCCTAATTGAGTACATGCCTGGTTTGATTTTTGTCTCTTCACTAGGAAAACTGTGCTTGGTTTCACAGTCCAGACCATTTCTAATCCACTGATCTCACACAATGTACAAAGAAATTTCTTACAGAGATGACAGCCCAGCAGGCAGCAAAAGATATATGTAAATCACGAAGAGTGAGGTGTAAAAAATCAAACTGCAGAAATCTAACTACAAAACTGTTCAGAAGGGCCAGGCGGTAAAACTTAAATTCTTTTTCTCTAATTTAGGAGCGAATGCCCATGACTCTTTCTCAAGCCTGCTATAGTAGAGAAATCAAAATAAGTATGTCATTAACGGGAGAGGCTTGCCAATGTATTTCCGTTCAACAATTCAAAGAAGCTTAAATTCGTGGAGAAGGGAAGTCTCTCCACCACCCCCAGCAGGCGACAACAGCCTACTCCTGACAACTGTCTACAACAGACAAGTAGCAGAGGTCGCGGTTCTAAAACACAGGTATCTACACAGGGATAGAATATGTCTGCCTCATCTTTCTCTCTCAACAATAAAAAGAGTCAGGGCCAGCACTGAGAGAAGCATAACCAGGAACCACTGTACAGAGTGATTCATAAAATGGTTACAGATCTGACCAGATAACGTCTCGGTCATGTCCCTGAAAAAGAGAAAGGAAAAAAGAAAAAGAAATAAAAAAGAAGAAGGCCATAGGTCCCCAGCCCATCTTCCTCTGAAACACAAATATGCTGGACCCGGGTGTAGCAGACAGATCCGGGCAAGGCTGGCTTCATTTACCTTCCATCCTAGCAGATGATTCAGGAAGCCAAAGCAAAAGTGAGCCTGAAGAATACTGTTCTGGGTAGGCGTGCCTCCATAAACCCTGGTGTCTCTGTCCTCGGCACTTTCCGACTCCTTTCCCACCCGCGCTGGTTGGAGGAGTGTGAAAAATGGCACAGGCGGGTGGCTCCTTTGGCAATATGCTCAACCCTAAGCCTGCCACCAATGAGGGTCACCCGCCCAGCTTGTCTCAAAGAGAGAAAGGGCGAGCAAGAACGGGCTCTCTGGCGGGCCTCCTCTCCCAAACTGAGTCCTCCAAGGGCCGCCTGACTGCCAGGCAGGCATGAGTGCCCGCCCCCAGGAACGGCAAACTGCCCAGCCCGTGGCTGCCTGGGCACACACAGAAGATCGTGGGAGAGGGGACTGAGCTCCTCCCTCGGGGACGATGGGGTCCTCCTCCTCTATCTTGCTTGGAGAATCTGACCCTAAACCTCTTCCCAAGGTCCCCAAACTTCACTAACAACCCAAGCACCTGTTCCCTTCACCTCCTGCGCAGCCAATCCGCTCAAGCCCATCCATTTCCCCGCAGCGCTTTCTTCCAGCTCCTTGGACAGCCCGAACACCCCAGGTCCTGGGGGGCCCCACTCTCCCTCTCCAGTGGGCTCATCCAGCATCGGCCCAGACACAGGCCCCTGCACGCTCGCTGTGTTTCGCCCAGAAGTTTCCCCTGGGTCCACCGGGGTCCCCACGGATGCGCTTCCAGTCCCGTGCAGACAGACGCCCGGCCTCCTCCCTCCACCCGGGAGCCAGCTGCGCGGGTGCCGTTAACGGCCGGCGCGCTCACCTCGGTTCACCAGGCGCAGGGCGTGCGTGAAGGAGGGGTCCAGAGAGTCCTTCTCCGCCATCAGCTCCGGCAGGTACTTCTCCTCCATGCTCGCCGGCCGCCGGGCCCGCTTCTCCGCCCCGCGGCGCGCGCGCGCCAGCCGCCCCGCAGCCCGAGCCGCCCGCCCCCGGCGGCGCGGACCCCGCCAGGCGCCTCGGCGGCCAAGCCGGGCGGGCGGCCGGGCGGCGGCGGCGGCTCGGGGCGGGCGGCGGCCGCTCAGCCCGGCCCCGTGGAGCCCCAGATCACCGCGCTGCGGGCCGCGAGCTGCACGGCGGCGGGATGAGCGAAAGGAGCCGGCCGGGAAGCCGAGGAGCGCTGCTCGGGCTCGCCCGCCAGCCAGCCGCGCGGACGCCTAGCTCTGCCGCGACCCGCCCCGCGCGCCGCCCCGCGCGCTCTGAGCCGCCGCGCAGCGCCCCGCGCCCTCCCCGCCCCGCCCGGCGCGCCTGCGCGCTGCGCCGACCGCCCGCCGCGCGCCGCCTCGTGGGGGCACTGGGACGGCGCGGGCCCGCGGCGGGGACATCGTGGGGGGCCGCGTCCCGACCCCCGCCCCCCCCCCCCCCCCGGTCTCTACCCCTGGCTCCCCGGGAAGCGTCTCTAAGCTGCCCAGCATTGCTTTGTAGGTGCACAGGTTGGGAAACTGAGGCTCACGGGTCAAGTGGCGTGCCCAAGGTCACTCGTCCTGGGGAGAAGGGAACAAGGGCAGAACCTGGGGACTCCGGGTTCACCGGGCCCGGTTCTGGGGAACAGGCGATGCGACCCCGGTGCCTCGTTCTCAAAAGCTCCGCGGACTTGCCTAACTTAGGTCTCTTTGCTGTCCGCTGGTATTTGTACGATAATAACGCCGGGATCGGGCTTGGAACGCCAGTCTCCTGAGACCCTTGGCGCAGAGGTCGGTTACGTAAAAGCGCCTGCCCTTCAGACTGTCTTTGTCTTCCAAGACTTGCTCGGAGTTGCCCTTCTCCTTAGCGATAAACATGCGGGTGCCTGGGACATGGATGAGTGAGTCTCCAACTGTCCCCAGAAGGGAACCTACCACACCGCACTCGGGTGGTGATGTCTCCCTCTTAAACACCCAACCAAACCCCAGCAAAGGCTCTCCTAGGCCCCTTGCAGATCCCTTGAAGTGTGTGGGAGAAATGTCCCACACCAAGCCAGGGATTCCAGAGTTCTTGTTCAAGTCCGGATCATAGTCCCTTGAGAGCCCTGAAGACTTCCCCAGACCCCTGAATCGCTTCGTTTTCCTTTCCCTGTGTTCTGAAACCATTCATAGAACTGTAACTCTGCTTTCATAGCCCAGAACTATCTCAGGGCACAGCAAGCTTTGTCTGAGGGAGAGGTCTCCAACGCCTAATGCCTAGGATGAATATGGGGAGGGCACCAGAAAAGTTTGTGAAGGAATCCTCCAGACAGCTGATCAGTTGAGCCCTGTACATAGTAAGGTGCAACTCCAGAATCCCCTGCAAGCGTGTCCCCGGGTCTCTTTAGTCAAAACTGTCAGGAGGCAGTAAAATGAAATGGTTACTAGTTTGTGGCCCTTTAGCCAAGTTAGGTCACCGGTGCCTCAGTCTCCTTGTCTGACAAGTGGAGATGAGAGGTCATTCTATAGAAAGCTCATGAGGGTTTGCTATTTCGCAAGCACCCAGCACAAGAAGAAAGCCTGGCTGTTCGTCGGCAGTCTCCCCTGCATGGCTGCTTTCTGACACAGAAGCCTTGAAAGGCAGCAGGCAGACACCATCTGTGTGGTCCTCGCTGCGGGATGTGGAGCACAACCCCCAGCAGCGTCAACAAGGGATCCTAATGGTAGATCCTGCTTCTGACCCTGAGCCCCAGGCTGGTCTGGTCAGGCAGTGTGCCTCAAGTCCGAACCTCACATCTGGACCTCCAGTACTGTCAGCAGTACCCCATGGCAGGTGTGGGATTCTTGAGGGAGAATTTTTCTCCTTTTACATCTAAATGGAAACACATGCCTCTCGCTTGTCTTTTTTTTTTCTCCCTAGACTTGAGTTCTGCTGATTCTCTGAGAATCACCAAGGAAGAGAGAGGGCAAGTGGACAGAGGGCCTGGAGAAAGTACCTCTTGCTCTCTGTCTCCCATCTTCTGCCTCAATGGTAGTCTAAACCTTCTCTGATAATTATCTTTATTAAGCATTTACCAATTATCTTTATTAAGTATTTACTAAGTGTCAGGCTGCTCTGGCAGCTTTACACGTTGTCCTCTCGATACATACAGCAAAGATTCTGTTTATCACCATTTCCTCATCAAGCACTAAGGCTGAGTCATTTCATACTCTGCCAACGGTCCCACCACTGTAAGTCTGGGTTTCCAGGTCCTCCTCTTCTAAACCTTCCCCACCTGCACCTTCCCAGGTAGTGAGCTGAGACCTGTGAGACTAGATCTGTGCCCCACCCCCATTGAAGTATTTGGCAGAGATGCCATGACCCCGCCAGCAGCTGGGGAGGATTAGACATCACCAAGCTGATGGCAGAGATGTGGAAGCATCTGCTTGGAACCCTCCTCCTCCTCCTCCTCCTCCTCCTCCTCCTCCTCCTCCTCCTCCTCACAGAACCTTCGGAAAGGGCAGGCGCCCAGCACTGTGATTGCCCATGCCAGGTCCTCCAGGGAAGAAGACTGATGTTCCTGTAGGAGGATCAGGAAATTGTCCCCACCCACCAGTCTGGCAGGATCATAAGCTCCAACGCAGGGCACTCCATGTCTACCACTGACTGTGCCATTCTTCATGAACCTACCATCCTGCAGTCCCAAGTTTTCAAGTCCTTTAGACAGTAAGACACTTAGGTCTCGGGAAAAGTTGGAACTTTTCCTGCAGACATCGGCAGGCAGTAATTACATTCAGGTCTTTGGGCTTCTAGGCCAGAGACCTTTCCAGAATACTCTGGTTCTCGCCGAGCACACACCGTGTGCAGAGACTCCTCTGGATTTAGAGGGCATAGGACGGCAAAAGGGGCCTTCTCCAAAGGCATCTCATGGCAAGGGCACTACAGATCTTGCACAAGGCTCCACAGTTCCTGTCCACCCTTCATGGAGTCCCTCAGCTGATGTAAGGAAGGGGGACTACCTTTTCCTCAGCTCCAGGTCAGGGACTTGCCTTTCAGTCCCTGAGATGCAAGGAGCACTTTCCAAGCCAACCTGACCCACCATTGCAGGCTACCAGAGGAAGCCCAGCCGGTCTCTGCAAGCCCCGTGGGTGAGGTGGCTGTCATTCATGATCTCCACCTGCTTCCAGCCCTTTGCTCCCAAGGAGAGACAGATGACATAACCCTGGCCACTGACATGAACTCTAGTGAGTCAGACACTGCTGTAGTGCTTGACATCATCAGGGCATGCACCAATCACAGGCTCTGCGTCTGTGAGATAGTTTCCTTATAGGAAAGGATTGCTGCCCATGCTACAAACTTCTCTTTCTACTTGTTTAAGAGAGGTGAGCCTTATGCCGCATCCATGTGGGTGGAGAAGTCCAAATCAGGTTTCGGTCTGCCCCCTCCCCGTTTCAGTTGCTTGCTAGCTGCCCAGCTCACACCAGCTCTCACTGTCTCTAGTTTGCAGGGTCGAGCCTCCAACTAGATTTAAACCTCACCAACCTCCTCATGGGCACAGTGTTAGTGCTTTCTGACTCTTCCTCCCTCTCCACCAGCGTTACTTCTGCCCTTGTTCACACTCACCACGCCGAGATTCTTCAACTTCTGGGTCCTGGGAACCCGCTCCGCTCCTTAGCCCAGTGTCAGTTCACTGCAAGCAGTCATTTACCCGGGGAGCATTCCTCCTGATAAAGCGGTTCTGGTAGCACCGCTCCTACTCAGATCTCTTTGTCATGTAAGGAGGGCACCAAAAGATGGCATAGCCTCACCTCGAAATCCATCATCAGCGTGTTGCAGCAAAAGACACCAAGAAGATCCACTCTGGTCTCTGAGTCCAGTTGTTGCCACAGAAAACAGATTTCCAGAGCTGTGAGCATGGCTGAAAGGGCTGACCGCAACCCTGGAGAGGTAGGAGACACTTTGGTAGGCAGGAATCCTCAGAGTTCAAGCCCCTCGTGAGATCAGGAGTGGCTCTATGAGGCTTTCCATGCTCAGTGCACAGGATAGCTGGAAGGAATCTCAGATTAAGAAATGTGGCTAAGAAAATTGGTAAAATCCAGCTGTTGGAAGGAGAATCGGATACATTTGCTCATGTGCACATGCATACACACGTGAGTATACACACCGAGCGCTTCAGTGCACACACACATGCAGGCACACTCACACGTACCCTTATGCTCAATCTATTATCTCTATTCCACCCAGTGGAATGTTTTTCCTAAAAACAGGGAAAACCATGTCTTCCAGCCCAACCACACATACCTAGAGACATCTAGCCTGCTGGCTCTCTATCCACATGCTTTGCAAATCCCCTTTGTATCTGGTGGATGGCAAGCCCAGGTAGGTCCTCTTGCACATTGCTTATCACCACAGCAGAAGCCATCTGACTTCTGTTCCAGCAGGAAAGGTGCCATAGATATTGCGCACACACCCCCTCGTGGCCAAGTTTGGAAGCACATGCTCCCCAAAGTGTTGCGTGAGAGCCACTTGGGTTTGGCCAGGTCTCTATGGAAAAGAACTCCAGGTAGGACTGTGATGCCAGCCCGAGAAGGAAAAGAAGGGACTGTGGTTGTAATGTGAAGAAAATGAAAAGGGAAGAAGTAATGAAAACAGGGAGAAGGGAAGGAAAAAGAGAAGCACGGGAGTGGGCAGAACAAAGGGAAGAAAAGGAACAACGCATAGAAAAGCAGAGAAGCAGGAGGTCAGGGAAGCCATCCTGTCTTCAAAGGTAGGCACACAAAGCAACAAAGGAACAAGAAGTGGCATATCCAGGGTCAAACCCATGACAGACAGGTGTGTACAGATAAGCCAGGCAGGAAAAGGGGGGGCAGGGATCCCATATTTGACCCCATCAGGACCTGCCTTGCTGCTCTTTCCAGATTCCAAATCCTCCTGCCTCTATTTCTAAGCCTGGAAACTGTAGATAGAAGTAACAGTTGTTTTCTTCCTATTTTACTGAGATCTGATGAGACCAATAAAGACTTGCAGAGAAGACCCTGGGAACTGCCGTGCGTTCTCTGATCCAGCCATCGTGGAAATGTGTTTTACTATTTTCCTTGCTGTGGAAACCACCCTGCATCCTTCACATCATCCTCTTCTAAAAGGGTGATATGTGGTGCTAGAATGCACCAAGTTATCACCAACCCTGGTGCTTTGTAAGATGCTATGATTTGAAAAGCACGGCTGAAATGTAAAACATTATTGCCACTATAGTAAAAACATCCATGTCCATCTACTAGCCCACTATTTCTTGTCAGGATATATAAAGTTACACACAAAGCAATTCTGTCTACATTAGAATGTGATTTTGGGGGGGGGGGGTGGTTAACAGTAAAACTGTACATACTGAGTTCGGTAAAATAATCCAAAATACAATATTTTTGGTAGTATCAAATTATCTGTACTTGAACAGCTAATGGGTAAGATGATGAAGTTTTTAAAGTCCAGTACATTGGGCATCATATAAGAAGACCAGTGTTAGGCAGGCATGGTGACACAGGCCTTTAATCCCAGCACTCAGGAGGCAGAGGCTGGTGGATCCCTGTGGGTTTGAAGCCAGCCTGGTCTACAAAATGAGTTCCAGGACAGCCAGGGCTGTTATGCAGAGAAACCCTGCCTTAAAAAAAAAAAAAAAAAAAAAAAAAAAAAAAAAAAAAAGAAAGAAAGAAAGAAAGAAAGAAAAAGAAAAGAAAGAGGCCAGTGTTGGAGGTTGGAGTGATGGCTCAGCAGTTAAGAACACTTGAGGTTCTTGCATAAAACCTGAGTCCTGTTGCCAGCACCCAAGGCACACAACTGCCTATAATTCTAGTTCTAGGACATTGATACCCTCTTCTGGCCTTCACAAGCATCTGCACTAACATGCACACACCAACATACAGATAAAAACATATACATATAATTAAAACTAAAATAAATCATTTTTAAACGAATACAAGTTTGCAACTGTTCTTTTTCTGTAGTTAAAGCAAGATGATATCAGCTTACCAAAAATGTCTGTGGGAAAAAGCAAATATGAAGTTGAAGTTGTATATTCATATAAGAGCATAGAATTCCCAAGGAAACTATTTCAGAACAAAAGTGGACTTTTTGACAGTGACTATAGGACAAGCTATGTGTGGCCAAACATTTCATTCTTTGGTTTCTCAACAACCAACAGCTAGCTCACCCACAAATCTCAGCTGTCACCCTTACTTTGCCTGGATTTATACCAGGTTGATATACATTCCCCAAGATCCTGCTTATTGTTAATGGGGGAGAGAGGCAGGGCATCCTTAATCAACCTCGTTCTGCCTCAGAGGACAGTTGGCAGGCAGGAGTACCCCAGATTCCTCTAGCTAATGTTACCTTTTCACTGGATCTTACTTGGTCTCTCTAGCTCTACTCATTGGCAAGTGATCTGCAATCGATCACCACATCAATGAGAAAGCTCAATGATCTCTGCAGTTACACATGGTGAGTTACCCAGAGGACACAGTGGTTGAAGCCACCACCCTAATAGCCAAACACAGCCAGCAGCCTCCTCCTAGTCAGCGACAGACTTGGGGGTAAAGCAGCTTCTTCAGGTGTCTATTGAAAAATGAGGGTGCTATCACTCACTATAAAGAGTTATTTTATGATCCTCATGAGATAAATGTGAAATGCTGATCCCAGGTCCCATGAGCCCAGGACAGATAACATGTCAGTAGAATATCACCATTCTATGGGGGAGGGGAGTTGGTATGAGCTATGTGTATAGTTTTAAATTGTCTAGAAGTCAACAATGTAAAGAGAGACAGAAGTTAAGGAAGTCATTTAATCAACCCCATGTATTCCAAATGTTATTCAATATTGTAGTTGATAATCTAAAGACATTAATGAGTTCTAATATTCCTTTTGGCAATATCTCTAGAATCTAGTATTTAGCCACCATAGCACATCACAATCCAATTCAAAATTTTCAGTGATTAACAAAAAATACAAAACTGTAATTTATTTAGTTTTAGTATTGATTAGTGGGGCTCTGAACACGTGGAATCTGTCCCAGGCTGTGCCCATAGCAGAGCCTAGACATGTGGCTTATTTGGTTCTCTGTGAAAGCCTTGGGTGTATCCTCCAGAAGCATACCCCAGATAATGGCCCAGAGCAAAATATTTGGAAGGTGACTCCAAGAAGCACCAGGAAGTGGGAAGAGCATGGGCTCTTTTAAATTTTAAATTCAATTGATTAAATAGCATTATAAGTAATTCCTCACTAATAGTAACATCCATTCATGTGCTAATTCTTCATGTATGTGTGAACAATGGCTTTGACACTGGGCATTACAGAGTGACAAGAAGTAAGTGATCCAGAGTTAAAGGCCTGCTATCAGTACCTAACCAAATAAATGTGCCTTATCTCATCCTTCACAAAGTCCCAAAGTATGCTGTGTGCACACCCAGTGTGGTGGCTACAAGATGCCATTGATGATCACCATTGTAAGATTGGCAAATTTGATCCCTTTCCACTGTGGGTATCATGACTTCATCCCAGACAAGAAGAAAAGGAATCATGAAGAACCAAAGAGGAAATGGTTAGCCTTTGCTCATCCTTTGCTGCTGATGAGATGCTTTCCTGAAGCCCCATGAAGTATCATTAAAGATGTATACCGCAGTGGGTATCCTTGTTTGCAAGGGGCCGATGTGACAGATGCAATGCTTTCTTGGTGTTATAGTAGGGTTCTCTGTTGCTGTGATAAATCACTGACCCAAACCAACTTACATTTCCACATTATAGCCCGTCACCGAGGAAAGTCAAGACAGGAACTGAAGCAGAGACCATGGAAGAATGCTGCTTACCTGCTTGCTCAGCCTGCTTTCTTACACAACCAAGGACTTCCTGGCCAGGGTTAGCATTGCCTACTGTGGGATGAGCCCTCCCACATCAACATCAACCATTAATCAAAAATATGTGATCCCACACGTACACACTTCCCTTCAGGCAAGTCTGGTGGAGGTATTATTTCAACTGAGCTTCCCTCTTCCCAGATGACTCTACCTTGTGCCAAGTTAACAAAAAAATAACCAGCACATTTGGTTACATTGCCATCTCCAACAACATTGGAGTTCTTCAGTGAGGAAAAAGAGACAGTGGATGCTTGGTAAGCAACAGACAGCCTCCAACTGAAGTGGCATCTGCAATTGCCATGGCTACATTTATTACTGTTACTACTAATATCACCAAACTGCTACAACCAAACTCTCAGATATTCTCCCAGGGAGTCTCACAATCTTCAAAAGTTAAAATAGTTGTATCAGGTAGTTTTCACTATTTAAAGACAATACTCCCCCCGCACACACACACACACTTAGGGCTTTACATCTTAGAATCCATCTGAGTACAACTCCTGGGATCAGGGTATGTGGGATAAGAAGGAAAGAGGGATGGACTGGCTTCCTGTGAGGACTGTGGATAGCAGGGGAAACAGCCTTCTCTGGGTATGATTCAGGCAGGAAATTCCTGCTTGGTGAGAATAGAGTAAAGTCAGGAGTTAGTGTTTGGTGAGATTTTCCTTCTAGCCACTGGGAGAGTAACTGCGGAAGGCAAATCCGTGCTACCTGCTGAGGGCCATCATTTCTTACAGTCACCAGAGATGACCGTCTAGGATCAGACACTGCTTTGAGACTTTCTATCGATGCTGATTTTCTATGCCCTGTCTATTTAGTCTACCCCTATTTATCACCAAGCTGTCAACCTCAGCATCATGCAGGTATAAGCTGGTTTATTCTCCAAGAGGTGCTTAAAACCAGAGTCTCGTGGTAAGACACTTCACACAGCAAATGAAACATTGAGATGAGCAAATGCACACAGACACATATGCCCCCACATACAGAAAATGTCTATTGTAATAGTGTATTGTTTTCTCTTACCATGTTATCAAACAGCGAGTTCTCAATTTTCTTTTTGCTTATACTCTCTTTCAATTTATTAGAGTCCTGAGAGGGAAGAGATGGAGCACTCAGAAAGGGCTATAACAGGATTTTACAAAGAGGTTATTTACAAGGTTAGGGCAGGGAGAAAGAAACTAAAAGGGAAGAGTAACTGTGTGAGACATCAGCAGAAAGCTTTGCAATCCAGCCTGTACAGAGAGGCAAGGAACACTACCAGCTGTAGAGGTAGAAGAAAACCTTCATCAAACATGGAGCTGAAGATGGGGAACATGACCCTTACCAACCAGTGGTACATCTAGGAATGACCAGGGGCCCAAGCGCCCCAGCCTCATGCTTTTACCTCATTCCTCCAGCAGGTACCTCCCTTAGGCTGAGTCCAGGCAGAAAGCAGGAGTCAGGGAAGTCCAAATGGCATACTTAGAGCAGAACCTTCCAGACACTGAAGGAGGTTGAAGTGGGTATGCAGTAGGTTCAGAGGATAAAAGGATGATGAAACTACTGTGCCATGTGCTATGGTGTAAAGAGTTTTTCCATATTCACACTTCACATATTTACATTTTTACTCATTTGCGTATCCAGTACTGGTCTCGGTTTCTTTTCTGGTTGGTTCACTTTTCCCCTTGTCATTTGGGAATCTTGCTCAGACTCTGAACACAAAAATGACTTCCAAACAAGAGTCCACATTCAGAGAAACTTCATGTGCCATTTAAAATGTGAAGGGTCTGGACTCAGAGAATTTCATACCACGCTTGTCCCGCACACTAACCATGTGGCTTGGGAAGACTAGTTCTCTGTTTCATAGGAGGAAAACTAGGTTCTCAGCACAAAATATGTGGGTTCAAACCCAAGCTCTGTCACTTCATACTGAGTGTGTGGGCTACTTAACTGTTTAGTTTCTCAGGACTTTATCCATGAAATGGAGGGAAATCATCTCACTATATAAAACAGTGATAATTAGATGAGTCATAAACCATAAAAAGTGTTTGGGACAGTGTACAGCACCCAATATATATCTGCTATTAGAGGTGCAGATCCAAGCAGCATACAGGGTGAGTTCAAATCCCTTCTTCCTAAAAGAAGAAAAGGGAGTAATCAGCAGCAAGGGCATGGACAGCGCCCTCTCTGACCTCTTCCAGAGTAGGACCAGGCTGTTTCACTGTTAAATTTGATGGAAGTGTTTCGTCATCTGAGCAGGTGTGGAGGATATAGCAGATTCCATGAGTAGGGGCTGTTAGTCCTCAAGGGAATAAACCCACAAGAACCACAGACTCATCTTCTGCCTAAGACATTCAGGGCCACTTAGCAAGATAGGTAAGATGATACCTTAAGGAGCCAGCTTCTTCATGCCAATGTGACCTTGAGATAGTTATTTAACACACTTACATTTTACTCTCCTCTATCATCAAAGGAGAATCACAACAGTACCTACTGTACTGGATTATTATGAAGATAAAATAGTTAATATTTGAAAACACCACAGGACCAGGTACACAGTGGGTGCTTTATAGCCTGACCAGGTACACAGTGAGTGCTTTACAAACTGACCAGATACACAGTGTGTTTTTGTTTTTGTAAAGGTTCCTTAGATAAACAAAATAATTCCAATGCAGTAAACAAATTTTTAAGTTGATTTTTTTTTAAATATTTAATACTGGTCTGAGATATTGCCCTCCTTTGGGTGTTGAGGTCAAATAAAAACTATGTTTGTCTATCCAAGAAAGAGATTAAGGTCAGCAAAAATCAAGCAGTGATTTATTGATACAAGTCACTCAAATCCACTGTTTAGCATTCCATGGCCTGAGAGTAATCTGACATTTTCTTTCATAGACAAAACAAAAGCCCCAACAATACCCCCTGATGAACAGCAGTGGACTTTGCAGGTTACAAATGAAATTCTTCCTCCCAGAGTTACTACTGTGTACTTGGACCTAGTCAAGGTGTTTCTCTTCCTTTTCCCCTGTGAAACGGGGGTAGTGATTTCCTGTATCAACTGTCCCATCAACCACAGGACAGCCACTCAGTTCAAGGAAGGAGTTCCCCTGTCTTTCATCTATGAAACTGTGAATAATGAAGAAGTCTAGGGAAGAGCTAATTTGGGAAACCTATTTCACAGATAGCATCATTAACTAATGCAGAATCAATAAAATTTGGAAAACAATGTCCAGTTGTTTTGCTGGTTTTGATTTTTTTTTCCCCCTTACCTTGCTTATCAAAAAGAGGACTCCGTTGTTCTACTTTGAAACAAAACCCATGAGCCTGTATTGGTCTGTTTTCAGTTTCTGTACTAAAGAACTGAGGCCGAGGACTTTATACAGAAGAAAACTTTACTTAGCTTGGGGTTTCAGGAGCTGAAATACAGAATTTGATTGTCCCATCAGTTCAGCCTATGGTGAGAGCTTCATAGCCAGTGAGTACATGGAAGAGAAAGAATTCAGGATGAGATAGGATCCAGAGATTGGAGATGGGCTAGTCTTCCTTCCTTTTTTCTTAGCAACCTTCTCAGGTCCTAACCAGGTTCTCATGAACACCGCTTTTACCTTTCTGAAGGCAGTGCCCAAAGGAATTAAGATATTCCACAAAGCCGGGTGGTAGTGGTACATGTCTTTACTTGTCTACTTGGAGGTAGAGCCAGGCAGATCTCTGTGAGTTCGAGGCCAGCCTCATCTACAGAGTGAGATCCAGGATAGATACCAAAACTACACAGAGAAACCCTGTCTCAAATGCCCCCCACCCCCAAAAAAAAGATCCACAAGCCTCCACCTCATACAGGTACCACCATCTCTTATTATTACCAACCGAGGTTCAAGCTTTTACCTGTGAGCCCTTGGGCATGCATTCAAATCATATCCAAGGTATTTCTGAAGAGAGTAGAAAGAATATAGACTTTGGAGGCTGGCTTCTCAATTCCAAGCTGTGACAGATCTCAGCAAGGAAAGGACCCCACTACACTTCATTTTCCTCAGTCAGAAACATCTCCCTCACAGAAATATGGAGGTGGAGCAATACTGTTCACCCAAGTCACTTACACAGGATCTCTCAGCTCATGGTTGATATGGCAGCAAGTTCATGAGCACCTTTGAAAAAAAATTAGGATGTTGTATTAATTACTTTCTGGTGCTGCGATAAAACACCATAACCAAAGCATCTTACAGAAGAAAGAGTTTATTTGAACTTACGGTTCCAGAGGGGTAAGAGTCCATGAGGGCAGAGAAGCATGGCAGCAGGCAGCAGGCATGGCAATCGGAGCAGGAGGCTGAGAGCTCACATCCTTTACTGCGATCACAAAACAAGCAAAGGAGGTACGGCGGCTTTTTACTCTCAAAGCCTGCTCCCGGTGAAAACCTTGCCCAGCAAGGCTGCACCACCTAAGCCTATCCCAACAGCATCACCAACTGGGGACCAAGTGTTCAAATGTCCACGGTTATAGGAGACATTTCTCATTCAGTCCACCACAGCTGCTCATCAAACCAAACATCTATATAAAGTACATTTAAAAAAAAAAAATCTATGTAAATTGCTTCCATGCTGATGATTTGTTTTCTGAGTTTTCGAAAATACAGAGAGGAATAAAAAACATTATACACCACAGAAATAATGCCACTGGTGTTGAAGAGCCTGTTGTAATAGGAAAAGGACAGTTTACTTCACAGAAGTAAATGAAACCCATCCAGTACAGGGGACATTGCTTTTGACTAGGCTTTCAGAATGAGCCAAAGATCCCAGGGTGCATGAAGCCGTGGTTGTTTGTCCTTGAACAGTTTCTCCAAGATGTCAAATTTGCTTTTGTAACAGGCCCCTCAATTAGCCTAAGGGTTCTTAAATCAAGTGTGTCTCTGATTAAGGAACTGCTGTGGTCTTGTTTTGCTTTTGTGTTCCTGTATCTAAGGAAATAGTTGTCCTTTCTTTTGCAAATAGCTCCAGGTTTCTCCCCCACTCCACTCCCATTTTCTTCCCTCTTGGGATTCTCTATCCCCTTGAATGGTCTCTTCATTATCCCAGAGGTCTGGAAGCCTTGCCCTTTCCGGGCACCCCAGTGGCTTTGTCTGCAAGTCCTGTGGCTTTTTTTCTAAGAGTCCCTGGACTTGCCCCCCCCCCCGGCCCCACCCCCACTCCCCATCAACCCTCCCTTCTGTCTCATGGTCCAGTGGGCTCACTGATACTAGGCTTGCTGGCATCCCCCTCGACAACTGGCCACGCTGCACCACACCGATCTTTAAAAATGCAAGTCTGGTTTTTCTTTCCTCACTGAAAGCCCTTCAGGGTCTCCCACACGGTTGGTTCAGATGAAGGTCAGATTCTTTATTCAACCCAATAACAGGCTGCAGGATTTGGTCCTTCCTACTTTGAGGGTTTATTCTAACATCATTGCAGACACACAGACCTTTGAGTCTGGGGAACATACATACTATTAATAAATTAGATGGGTGTGTCTTAATGTAATGTACAGTGGCATCAACTATTAACCTATTAGCCTATTTTTTATTATTTTCTTTCCTTATCCTCTTCCTTTGCAGCAAGAAAGAAGTTTCTTCTGTGGCTAGCCTCTCCCTGTGGGTGACACAGGTTGTAGAGTTTCAAGTCTTGATTTCACTTTCTTCTTTCTGCAAGTTGAAGAAAGAGCCCAGGGCTTTGCATATACTAGGCTTATAGGGGATGTCTAAGCTCCATTCCCAGCCTGGTCATGAACTAAGTAAGATTACATGACCTTTTACAACTTCAGCCCATCATCCCATATCATGCACACATATAGAAATACACAAGTGGGCATGCATACATTTATACATGAATGTGCCCATGACCATTTGTCCTTACACACACACACACACACACACACACACAAACACACATTACCTCACTCAACAAATGAAAAACATGCTTTAAATCAGTGGCTAGCAATTCTGCAGCTATTCCTTAGCAAAATGAAAATATTCTCCTCACTAGGTCTGAAACCCCTCCATGTTTTTCCCCCTGGTATTCATCTCTATATTGCCTCAGTGTATAATGTGTATGTATGTTCTGTGTCCTTTACTGTGCCAGACTTTGCAACCGTGGAGAGACCCAAAACAGCTAGACCATACTTCTGCCATGACAGGCTTAGAAGCCCAGACCCAGCTTCTGACAGGCAGCACTTGGACCCAGGAAAAGCCATAAGCTGACCCCACCCAGGGAGACCTGCATTTAAGGCGAAATGCCTGACATTCCAAACATTCCCTATACCCCTAGACACATGTCAGCCAATCAATCAGAGTCCTGAACCCTGAAAAATCCCCTCACCCCAACCTCTGCTATGATTAAAAACTCCACTCTGCTCGGGCTCTGGGCTCTCTGCTTTCACTGCTGCATCCGACAGAGAGTCTAAGTTCAGAGCTTGAAAATAAAGGCTCTTTGCTTTAACATACGGGATTCGGTCTCCATGGTGGTCTTTTGGGGGTCCCTGCGATCTGGGTATAACAGCAACAGGGTTCCTGACTTCATAAAACCTACAATCTACTGGAGGTGATAGTAATGCCAGTAACCAGCTCTATAAACTTAAAGAAGTGACTTAGACCCAGTGTCTATAAGATTGGAGCTATGAATATCATCCTCACAATGTCATTATGGACTGAAATTAAATAAAACATCAAATTTGCAAGTGCCAATCTCACAAGATTGGTATGAGACATAATGGAAGAATGCAAGAATAGTGCTTAGAACATTATCAAGATAATACATATCTTCAATAAGTGACGGCTTTATATTTTATTATGTGAGCAAAGAAATGTAGTAATATTTCTCTTTGTGATTTAGTTTTCTCAAAAGACAAATCACAAAGGGTTAGTGATAAAGAATGATACTGGAATATGGGAAAGCCCACCAATAGTCCCAGCACACAGGCAGAAGCAGGAGAATCAGGAATTCAAGACCAACCTTAGCTACATAGTAAGATTAAAGCTATCCTTGGCTAAATGAGAACCTGTCAAGATAGATAGGTAGATAGATAGATAGATAGATAGATAGATAGATAGATAGATAGATACATACATACATACATACATACATACATACATTCATACATACAGACAGACAGACAGACATAGATACAGACAGACAGACAGAAAAAAACAAAAGAATACCTACTAAGCATGTCACTTCCAAAGAGGTTCTGGGACTAAACTCAGGCCCTTACACCAGAGTGACAGACATTTCCCCACTGAGTAACCTCTCCAGCCCATTTTGTAGAAGAAATGACTCATATACATACTAAGCAGTAACTCTCACATGCGGCTGGCATTAACAAAAGCTGGCTGCTGGCTGTCTCTCCATCTGCTTCCAGTTATAAGTATTCATCAAATTTGGCAATTCCAACCTCTCAGATTGCTCACATCCCTGTACATCAGAGTTCAAAGCCATAAGGGGCTATCTCCCAACCCTGGATGCTTACCCATCACCACTCAGTCTACCAGAGTCATAGCCAAGAGCTGCCAGGCATGTCAACCACTTGGGTTTTGCTGGAACTTTTTCCCAAACCTCCCTCATCACTTCTCACAATGATTCCATGTGACAGTTACTATTGATGGTCAACTTTATGGGATCTAGCATCACCTGAAAGGCAAGCTTCTGAGCATGTCTGTGAGATGTTTTCTAGGTTGAGTTCACTGAGATGGGAACATCCAACCTAAAGGTGTTGACACTGTTTGATGGGTTGGAGTCTTGGGCTGCACAGGGACATTTATCTCTCTCCACTTCCTGCCTGAGGGTGCAATGTGACCAGCTGCTCCATCCTCCAACTGCCATGCCTTCCCCACTGTTTTTGGTCATAGCAGTGAGAAAAGTAACTGATGCATTCAGTAACCTGTTTCCACCTTTTCCCCATTTGAGGGTGGGCTAAGAGGGAAGGAGAGAAATCCTTGAGGATGTGGAAACTTTTCCAGCAATGGAGCCCTCAGGTCAGGTTCCATGTTCTGGCTTCAGACCTGTATTATATCTGCCTGGAACTTTTTCCACCTATGGAGTCTGCTGAAGATTCTTGTCCACTTCTTTCGGGAATATTCTGAGTTACAATAGGATTTGATGATCTGGGTGATTTGACCTGATCTGGGAAAATCAGGCTCTAGGCTAACTTTCCTCTCAGATGCTCCCCGGAGCAAGGCTGAAATAGCACCTACTCCCTACTTTCCTCCCCATCTTCCCCTTTCCTTCTTTGTCTTTCATTCATTTCCCCTTTTGTCTCTTTTTGTCTGCTGCACAGGTCTAGAGACTTGCTAAATTGGCAAGTCCTGACAACACTGGATGAGAGGCAACAGAGAATCAGGAGAGAAAAATGAGCCCAGTGATTCTGCTGCTAGTGATTTCACTCTTTCCTCACAGCTGGAATCAGGGGCTGAAGAATCTCTGAATTAAGTACTTTCCCTGAAGAAGACACATTTTCTTGAACAAGAATTAGGGCACACTTCTGACAAGGATGCTGAGGCTATGCAAAGAGGTCAAAAGATTAGAATTGGGTTGGGGGCCTCAGGAGGAGGTAGACAAATTCTTTGCATACCCCCCACTGTGTGTGTGTGTGTGTGTGTGTGTGTGTGTGTGTGTGTGTGTGTGTATGCAATATCAAAAAATGTATGGTTTCCATTTCGAGGATAAAGAAATTTAAGTAGAAAATTGTCTCAGCTTTCAGGTCTATAAAGCCCTGAACTAATAAATAATGATAATTATTCTTTTCCAAGAATAATAACTGTGCTTGTCCTCTTGGGCCCATTGTCCAAGTGGTCTCTATAACTTCTCACCTGACCTGGATATACACCTGTACACTTGTCACTCCAAAGTCCATCCCAGATGCACACTGTTTCACTGCACCACCACTGACAGGGCATCCATCTCAAAAGCTGTCTTAGTTACATACATTTCTAATGTTGTACAGACACCATGCCCATGGTGCTAAAGCAGTGGCTGGGAGCTTACATCTTGATCTACCAGCATAAGGTACAAAGAACGAAAGAAAGAGAGAGAGAGGGACTGTGGTGTAATTGTGGGCTTTTGAAACCTCAAAGCCCCACTCCCAGTGATATATACCCTCCAACAAATCCATGCCCCCTATTTCTTCCCAAACAGTTCCAAATGTGGACTAAGCATTCAAATACATGCCCCCTATTTCTTCCCAAACAGTTCCAACTGTGGACTAAGCATTCAAATACATGATCCTGTGGGGGCCACTCTCATGCAAACCACCACATAATGTGAGACTGTTTATTGTCCCCAGCTGATTCATGCGTGTGGCAGCATGTCATTAGGAGTCATTTTATTACTATATTCTTTTAGATGAACAGGAGTATTTGATTTTCCCCTAGGCCCATGGCCTATCCAGTCTCAGGTTCTCAGCCTCTTAAGCAGTGTCAGATATGGGTTCCATCTCATGGAGTAAGCCTTAAATCCAATAAAATAGTGGTTGGTTACTCCACCAACTTTTATGCCACTATTGTATATCATGCAAGCAGGTCACCATTGTAGGCCAGGGGTTTTGTAGCTGAGTTGCTGTTCACTTTTCTTCTCTGGTAGCCTGCATCCCAGTACCATGAACACTGAGAACTGGTGAGTAGAGGTGAAGGTTCTAGGCAGACACCAGCTCGACTTCTTTGTTCAATGAGAAAAGAAAGAGAAGAAAGAGAGATAACTCAGCAGTTAAGGGCATGTACTGCTCTTCCTCTTTCAGAAGACTGGAACTCCTTTCCCAGCAGCCACATTAAGTGGCTCACAAATGCCTATAACTTCAACTCTAGGTGACCTCATGCCCTCTTCTGGGCCTTTCAGTTACCAACCCACACATACACACACCACACTCAGACATAAATGCATAAACATAATTTATAAAATAGACTTAATCTTTTAAAAAGGAAAAAAGCAACAATCCAATACTATTTAACCATGTGAACTGGTAGCACATTCTTCATGTAATTATAGATTAAAGATATTTAATATAAGCTATTTAAGCCATCAGCATATATTTCAAGTCCAACAAATTTGTAGCAGGGTGGTTTGTTCTAAGCTTCTAGTTTTAAATACAACAACAATGACAACCAGTTTAAGCATTTAGTGTAAAAAGAAAGATCTGGAGCTATTATCCAGAAACTGTTTAAGGAGGTGGGGGTGAGAAGGCTTAAATGGAGGGCATTCTCTTCTTAGTATGTGCTCAAGATAAGCATCTTATTTCAGAGCTTACCCAGAAATGCATGAAAAAATGAGTGCTAAATTCCTTAATAGTTTGTTCTGTACATATGTATGTATAATTATATGCCAAGTTTAGAAAGCCAATCACCTTTTTAAAAAATCCATTTTATTTGATTAAAACTGAAATCTATGTGACCCAAAAAGCCGCTCTTTTCCTACTAATGACTAAGGCACAGAGGACCCCTGTTATCATCCCTACCCTTCTCCAACACCATTCAAATAAAGTTCAGTCCTTCACTGGTTCACACACTTACTGAGCAAACCATGGAGGACCACATGCCAATCACAGAGGGGAGCACACGAAATCTTCTCCTTTCCTGGCCTAGGGAAGGCACATAGCAAACACATTGTGGAAGGTCAGGAGCAGAAATGGGGTAACTTGGGACTTCTCTTCTGCAAGCCCATGCTTTCTCCACTGCCTTCCTGCCTTGAATCTCCTTGCCTTAACTCACAGGCTTTGTCCCTTCAACAGTTAATGAGTGTAAAATCCACTCAGACACTCTGGATCTCATTATAAATCATGATGTATAAATTCCTTGATCCCATTATAAACTGATTCCTAAAACTTGTTTTTGTTTTTGAGGTTTCTCTGTATAGCTCTGGCTATCCTGGAACTATGTAGACCAGGCTGGCTTCCAACTCTCAGAGATCCACTTGCTTTTGCTGGGATTAAAGTCATACACCACCACACTCAACATTGAAACAATAATTTTTGTCCTATCTAGCTACATACATCTGCATATATGTGTCCATATAATGTTTAAAGGCTGTGTTATTCTACAGCATAATTTGACCCTGAAGTGGAGCATCATGTTAACATAGAACAATTGATTGAAGACCTATGAGGGTGAGATTAAAAAAAGTACAGCCAAGTAGTCCACGCTTAACTTGATATACAAAACCATCATCAATATTCAAAATACTTTTATAAAATAGCTTGAAATAATTTTCTACCTCATTAGGTAATGGTGCTAATAAAACAAAGTCCCACCAAGGAATAAGTTCTATGCAATAATCAGTTAATTAAGCAAAGAGACAAATTATATTTAAATACCTGTTGACAGGACATCAAACATTATTTTTTAATATGAAGTACTTTTCCCATAATACATCTCCCCTTTTTTCCCTTCTGTGGTATGTAGCTGTAAAGAAACTCTTGTAAATGAAAGGAAGGAAATGAAAAAGGAGGGCAGGAGGGAGGGAAAAAGAAGGGAAGAAGGGAGGGAGGAGGACGGAAGGGAGGGAGGAGAAAGGAAGAAGGAAATTTTTACAGTAGGCAAGGTGCTTCTACTAAATTTTAGTTTTAGTTATTTCCAGACTATATCTCAGATCTGCACATACTGTCTTCTTTTGCTAACTGTGCTCAGATATTTCCCTGTAGTAGTTTCATCCTTTGTATCTAAGTCTTTGTTTTAAGATGAACAGATTTCTGATAGGAACAATTCACCCGCCTCTCCTTCTACTCACCACTCCGCCCCTCCCTCTCATCCTCCCTTCTTTCCTTCTATTATTTCTTACCGTTGCTCGTTCTCTCTGCCTTTATTCTTCCATCTCTGTCTCCCTACCACCAAAAATAGCACAGTACATCAACATTTGGGGTGGAAATAGAAATAAGAAGGTGACATCCATGGCCATGCTGGTCCTTCCCTTGTCTGCTCATAGCTGAGAGTACTTCCAGGACTCGGGATAGACAACTATCAGCCCCCACTCACCAAGATAGTGGGACAAATATAGAGGAAATTTTATTCTCCCCCTTGCTTCTGCACAGGGCAGGGGTCAGCTGCTGATGACCTCTAGGCACTTCCACAATGCAGTGAATAGAATGAAAGTCAGTACAGCCTTGTCCACTGAAGAGCAAAGAATTTCAGCTAGTCCTACTCACATTCAAAACAGATGAGAATTTTGTTTTCATGATGCAATGGAGTGTATCAGACAGACCTGAGTTCAAATTCTGACTTTCGATTCATAGCAATGGCAAGACTTGGGGAAAAAATATTTCTCTCATTTTGACATCTCCATCTTAAAGTATGGGTACCATACATCGCAGGGGCTCCATGAGGGTGTAGGTAAAAATCACAACCAGGTCTCCTCCAACTCCAGATCACTGCATGTTTGCTGTCAGCAAAACATTTTCTCCTTCCACTGAACAGTGAACCTGCAAGCTGTCATTCCCAGCCCCCCCCCCCCCCCCCCCCCCCCCGTTATTTGTGCAATGAAGAAAATTCTACTATCACATTTGTTAAGAATGTACTCTACCTACAGACTTCCCGTGCTGTAGGATGCAAAAAAAAAAAAAAAAAAACAAAAACAAAACAAAAAAAACCCTAAGGGCTTTAGCCCTTAAGGAACTAACCATTATGCTCAAATAGATCATTTAATCCATCTAATTATTTGGTAACAAACTGAGCCAGCTGCAAGCTCCCCTGGATGCCAGTGAAAAGGAAGGTGTAAACAGTGTAGTTCAGCATGTGCCTTCTCTCTCTGGAACTCTGGTTAAGGAATAAAAACAATTGCCGCCTCATCCTCACAGCTCATCTCCATAATGTGGACAAGAAACTCATCAAGCTTTTCCCTATTTTCTTACAGGTGCGACATCAAAGCAGTGCACCTTGGTACAAAAGTTTCCTGAACTGGTAATTAGAGCTGTCCGCAAGCTGCATCTGTATGGTCTTGAATGCCCTGCGGGAAAATGAGTGAGTAGACAGACACACAGAGGACATCATTCTGGTCTCCCCTACTTAATTAGATTAAGAAGTATTTAACTCATTCATTCATGCCCTCATCCTCCTACTAAGCACTCATTCGGTTCACATTAACCAAACTCCTGCCATGTGTCAGGCACCATGCAAGCTCTTCACCAAGGTACTGTCAAGCCCTGTGTTTCCAATGGGCATCAGTTACTCATATCACCACTCTCGGCTCTGAGCTCAGCATGTACTGGGAAAGGAACAGAGTGGCCTCATGGGCTGTGGGATAGATTCAGTGTTAACGTACTTAATATAATTGTTACCTTGAAGCAAGCACTGGAAATGTTTCTGTCTACTGTGAAAATGTTGGGTTCTTTAATGGAAATCTGACATTCTGAGGAGGGTTTCCATTTTGTTGGGTCCTAAGTGTCTGCCCTGATGAAGTCTGGATTCTTGATTGATGGTGGCCTGTCAGCTCTTACCTCCAAACCCAACTTAACTCATCTAATTCTACAAACATTCCAAGGCAAGTGGGAGACAGCACTCCACGTCATTTAAGGGCAGAGGCGTGTCCAGTTTCTCTTGCCCTCGGGGTGACTCTGCAGTGACCCTGCTATAAACTGGTTACATTTTCATCTCTGAACTTCAGTTTTAAGTTTTCATCTTCCCTCAAATTAGGGCTAATAACAGAACCTTTTTCATAGATTGCTGAAGATTGAATAATAAATGGCTCGGTAAATATAAATGATTATTATGATAGTTTTGGAAGATAACATTCTGCCCTCATGTCTCTCAGCCTTCTTTGTACATGGTAATTTTGTGCCTTGTTTTGCTGTCCTGCCTCTAACCTTCCTTAATGCTCAGTCCTGTGTCAGGACCCCTGGGATTTCATGTCTTCCAGGGGACAATAAGGTCAGAAATTCTCTGGGCAACTGTTTCTTTATGTTCAGTCTGCAGTTTGGAGGAAATTGGAACACCAGTTGTCTAAACCACCACCATACCAAACACACAAGTATGTGAGCAGATGTGTGGCTGGCATCACTTAGCACCAAGGTGACTCCGAAGTGACCCTGCTACAAAGTGGTTAAATGATCACCTCTGAACCTCACTTTTGGTTTTCATCTTCCCTCAAATTAGGGCTAATAACAGAACCCTTTTTATAGATTGAGTCCTTGAGCCTTGGGGAGCAGGGGTCTCAATTTTTGGAAGCTGGTATAGAGTTAAGAAGAGTCTTGGAAAGCAGGCTGTCTCTTTATCACTTTAAGACTTTAGAAAATTTATTTAACCTTCATGGTCTTTGTTTCCTCATCTGAAAAATAATGATCTTTATCTGAAAAATAATGATCTCAATCTATACACTTTAGAACAGGTTAGACCAGGGCAATGTACACCTCATGATTTGGATAGCTCTACACTGATCTCCCCAAGCCATATGCCAGGGACCAAGGTCCCTTTCCACTGAGATCTTCTACATTCTCTTCTTCCAAACTATGGCCATCTCCAAAGGCCTCCAGAGTTTGCTGCCCAGGCAGCTCCAAAGTCATCTACTTCCAAGTCCTCTGGGGTGTCTTCCTGGGCATCCTTCTGAGGGCAGACAGAGCCATGAGACCTTTGAGCCTGAGGGCTGGTGGCAACAGAGTTCTTGAACCTATAACTTGAGAGTCTGTGTACAGGGAGAGTATGGCCCCTGGTGATGAGAATCAGATTAAGAGAAAGAAAGCAGAGAGTTTCCTTTGTCCTTGGGCCCCAGATCTGCCTCCTGGGCTATTGTTAGTACTAAGTGAGTTAGTTCACAGAAGTATGCAATGTCCGCCATCCAGTGCCTTAGTAACAATTCTTAGTATTGCTCTCTACCTGCCAGGGACTATGTGCCCATTTTGATATTTTCCTGGAGGAACCTTATGCTGGAACCCTCTGGACATGCCTTTCCTGACTTTGCAGAAACCACCATAACCTGTTGAGAACTACTATCAGAAGTCTATCTAAGGAGGAGGCTCAGATTCTGATCTCTTCGTGAGGGATGCCCCCTATATTCAACATTGATTTATTTATCATTTGGTTGCTGACCTTCACAGAGCAAGCTGCCCTGCCCTCCTCTTCTTGAAATACCTTGTCCTCCATTCAGAGTGATGCCCATAGATGTGTTGACTTGATTTTCAGTAGCCAGGTGTTTCCCCTAGGGTACCTAGGCCCAGGATACAACATGGCTGTCCTCCTCCACCCATCTGTCTCATTATTTGTGCAAAAACCTTGGGTACTAACTTGGAGCTGTTGCTGTCTTCTCTGGATGCTGCCCAGTGATACAGACTCCAAGGACTGCTTCGCCTAGAAGCAAAGAGGACAGAATAGGTGGAAAGGTATACGGAGACAAGGGCAGCAGCTGCTTAGTGAACACTCTGAGGCCCCAGTGCCTCTTCCTGCAGTGCAATGTCAATGGGGTCGTGCTTCATAATGACCAGATAATGAGCTGCAGAAGATCAAACAGGAAACTTTCCTTTACTTCTGTGTTGCAAGAGCCCCACACAGTGCTGGCCAACGTGTGTTTCCAGTGAGTTGGCTGAGTGAGTGAAGTAGTGGGCCTAGCAGGTAGAAACACGGGCTTTTCACTGTAAGATTGCAAGGCAGTGTATGAAAAGTGAAATTCACTGGGAATCTCTGAATTCTGCTTTTGGTTTTTCTCACATCTGTGAGGATGGGCTGGTGTGTGAGGACACAGAGAGTATGGAGCTGGATAGTTCCACATAACACAGTGAGGAAAATTTGAAGTGTGCCCTGGCCAAGGGGGTGGGACCAAGCAGAGGCGAGACATGTGGTGTGGTGTGTGAGGCAACATTTGCTACCCTACCAACCAAATCTTTAACAAAGCCTACCAAACTCACACGTGCACTGTAGGGAAGTGGGGTGTTGTCAGGATTTTGCAAAGAACCAGAACCAATTGTGCATCTGGGCTATAGACAAGATAGTTTGTTCTGAGAACAAGGTCACACAGTTACGGAAACCAAGAAGTCTCACCTCAGGTGCAGTCTGGGGTACCAGGAAACTTGGTGGGACAATCCATTCTGAGACCACAGGCCTGACCACCGGGAGTCACTGTTTAAATCCAGAGACCTTAGAACCAAGATCTCTAGGCGCTGAGATTAGCGGGGGCGGGGTCGGCGGGGGAGCGCGGGTGCTCCAACACTAAAGAACCCTCAGGAGATGGGTGATGTTCTCCTGTGTTGACGAGGAGATCTTCTTTGCTTAGCCTATTGGTGATGCAATTGCTAGCTGTTACGAGAAACATTGTTAAATATACACCTAGAGACGTTTTTACCAGCCATCTGGGTACCCCTTAGCTCAGGATTACCGTAAGAGAAACCATCGTATGCATATGTATGCAAGCCTTCCTTTGTCTTTTGTTATAATAGAATATCCCAAATGGAGCAGTGGAAGTTTATTTAGCACAGCTATGGGGTCTGGGAGTCCAAAAACATGGTGTCATCTAATGAGGAACTTATGGATGAATCATGCATAGCAGAAGAGCAAGCAAGCATATGCTAAGCAGTGCATGGCTCTGTTAGAAACATCCCGTCTCTATGGTGACAGCATCAATCCATTCATGAGGGCAGCATTCCATGACCGGTCACCTCTTAAAGACCCCTCCTCATCGTACAGCTTCAGGTGGGTGATACTGAAGATGCTGAAGATATTTAAGGTGACACCAAGTGGCACTGATCTCTCACTCTGTGGCAGACACTATTACAAGAGCTCTTCATACATAAACTCATCAGTCTTCACAGCTTATGAGATGCCTTTCTAAAGTCCAGCCAACACCCAGTGAAACCCCCTACTCCAGGTATGTCTGCATCCAAGTCCTGCTCTGATCCACTGCAATCTTCATCTATAACCTTAAGCTGTAGTTTGAATATGGTTTGTCTTCTCTAAGGCCCATTATAATTGGAGGCTCAATAGTGAGGGTGATGCTATTTGGAACTGGTGGAATCTTTGGGGGTAGTGATGTGGGGTGATCTTTAGGTCACTTGGGCATATGCCCTGGGAAAGTTGCTCTCATGAGACCCTATACAATTGTTTGGCTTTGTCCTGAAAAATTAACCTAGAGCCTTCCAAATACCAGGAAAGCATTCTAACAGAATGTAGTTCAAAAAGCCAATGAAATCCACCCTGCTGAGTTTGGGGGTGGACATTCAAACCACAGCAGTGCATATAAGCCGATATGCAGAAATGGGAGCAAATTCTCCTTCACAGTGGTATAGGACAGAGAAGGCACAAAAATGTGGGAGGATAAAGAAACTCCGAGAGTGGTGACTTCATGGCCCCTCTTTTTGGTAAATACTGGATTTCCAGCAGGGCAAAAAGTCGGAGTGATATGCCTGGTAATATTTTGTCCAGCTTTCTCAAGCATAGGAACCAGTCAATACCCAGTTACTTGAGGAAAAAAAGATGGTACTGATGCTCAAGAACAGTCTAGGCTCTTATAGAAATGAGAACAAGCTTACAGAAGGGAGGCTCAGGGCAGTATGAGAATACTCAACACAGTGCCAAAAGAGAAAAGAATTATGGGTAACCTGGGGTAGAAATGCGATGAAAGTCTTGGTCCAGGGTGGGGAGGAGAGGATGGTGTCTTCTCAAAATGTGGTTTCCTTGGTGTTCCCATTTCCAAAGATCTGTGGGTCTCAAGATAGCTATCAGATCACATTCATCTTTGTGCTCCAAGGTCTATTAGGGTGCCCACTGGCATCAAGACACTAATAAATGTTTGTTGAGTGAACAAATTAATGGAGATGTTTTTGCATGCAAAACAAAATGTATTGCTTAAAAGATGCAATTTGACCCAGCTTTGCAGATGTACATCTGTTTTAATCGTTGTTTATATTAATTGCAGTCAGGTCTTTTCTGTGCAGCATTTACAGAGTGGATGGTAGTAGAAATATAATTAGACTGATCAGTGTAGAAAGTAAAATAGTTGTATTTTGACCCTGGATTATATGACATAACTACCACCATTCAGAACATATTACAAGGTAGGGTGGTCTAATGGGATGATCAAGTCCTTAGAGTAAACTATCCTAGTGTGACTCCTAGCTTTGCTGCTTGCTATCTTTGTGGACTAAAGCCAGAATTACATGCTCACTGGGAATGTGGCTCTGTTGTGGAGTGCTTACCTAGCTTGGAAAGAAAAGAAAGAGCCAAATTCTTACTCTTTATATGAAGAAAGCAATATCCATTTTCTGAGACAGGGGGCTTATGGCTGACGACATGAGCACATAAGTGGAACTGTCAGGAAGATGACTCTAATTTCAAGTAATTCTGTCCCTGAATCCAAATCTTTGATGACTGTGAACTTGAATTGGAGACAGGTAAGATATTTGAGGAGTCAGCCCCCAGATCTGAATCCAAGCACCATGAATGACAGGAGCCTTGACTCTACCTGGCTTTATTCCAAGTCCTGTGACCCAGTGTTCATCTAGATTCAATATGAAGGCTGATTCCAGAACTGAAACAATATTTAATATCAGCCCATTGTACCAGGGAATTCTGCCATAATCTGTTTTCAAATTTGCTGAAGTTTTCTTTCTGATTTTATCAGCAATTATTTCAAATACAATTGGCACACGACAATTGTGTTACCGGATCGTTGACTCCCATATCCTAGGAGATGATGAAAAGCAAATGCAATTTTCACAGTTTGGTGTCTACTCAGTCATGTTGCTGTACAGAGAAGCAGCCCCAGCTAGAGATGTACAGTAGAAAGACCTGAGTAAAGCAGGATAACATTCAAAATTCTACTTTACCCATTGTTTATAGACACAAGTCTATAGGGCCTGAGAGCTTTATAAATCGTCTTTAATTGTTTTTGCAATGTGTATTTATATCAACCAAACTTCCTGCCACTATGACAGCTTTTGCTCAGAAAGTGGAGAGAAATATTTTAAGAAGTTTCAGTTGCCTTCTGCTCCCAAGAATTCTTTAGTGAAAAGTAATCAGACAAAGGGCATGAACCAAAGAAAATCAGACTTAATATCTATCCTCAGATAGTAACTTCATTTGTAAAACAAAAACTAGGAGCCCTCCCTGGCCAACTTGTTATGAAGATTAAATAAGATAGTAATAGACAGAGCTTCCCAGTCCTTTCCAACTCTTCCCCTTTGTACCAATATGTGTCATCTATTTATATATTCAACAAATAACACTCATTTTCAAGCATTGATACTGATGGAGTATATTTGATTATATTCTTTTTCTTTTCTATAAGATCATCCATCCTGACCCTGTCTGGATCTTTGGGTGTCAAAACATGTAGAGTAGACCTGAATCCAACCTGTATCATTAAACAAAGCACCACAAGGCACTGTGTTTGTGGGAGCTTGTTTTTACCTTAGCTAATGGTGTATTCTTGATGTGAAATGAGGCTCTGTTTTATGCCTCATGGGAGTTACACCCAGGAAAAACACAGTTATTAGACAAGTAATTACAATTAATACAAATCTCAAATCCTCTGGTGATACAGAAACAATACATGTTGCACATATATGTACTTGTATGAAAAGAGATTTATTTTAAGGTACTGGCCTAGGTGTAGTTGGGAGGTTTCTCTGGTTCCACCCAGTCCCGCAGGTGCTCAGACTCAAGTAAACACACAGAGGCTAATATTATTTACAAACTGTATGGCCTAATGGCTCAGACTTTCTCACTAGCTAGCTCTCATAACTTAACCCATTTCTATTAATCTGTAAGTTGCCACATGGCCATGGCTTATCAGTACTTTCACATCTTGCTTCCTCTGGCAGTGCTGACATCTCCCTCCCCTCTGCCTTTCTTCTTGTCTCTCCCTTCAATTTCCCATCATCTAGCTATAACCTGACTTGCCATAGGCCAAACGACTTTATCAACCAGTCAGAGCAACACATATTCACTATGTTCAGAAAGACATCCTACAGCACTTAGGAGACTGCAGAGGCCTTCAGGGTCCATATTTCACAGACTAGAGACCTAGGAAAGGACTGAAGTTCAAGTCCAAAGGCAATCTTCCCATGATGCCAGAAGAACCGATGTTGCTCTTAAATCCTGAGGGCACTTGATTGCAGAATTCCCTCTTGATTGAGAGAAGATTGATTTCTTTCCTATTCACACCTTGAAGTGGTGGGATAAGGCCCAATCACATGGAAGAGGCCAATCTGCTTTCCCTAAAATCTACTGTCTTAGTTACTTTTTAATTGCTGGGAAACACCATGATGAAGGCAACTTATAAAAAGGAAGCATTTCATTTGGGACTTATAGTTTCAGATGGTCCATGACCACCAAATCATGGAACATGATTGCAGACAGGCAGAGATGGTTCTGGAGCAGTCACTGAGTCCCCACATCTTGATCTGAAAGTAGGAGGAAGAAGGAAAAAGGAGAGAGAGACAGAGGGAAAGAGAGAGACACACACACAGAGTCAGAGAGAAACAGAGACAGAAAGAGACAGAGACACAGAGACATAAAAACACAGAAACAGACATAGAAAGAGAGACATACAGAGAGCTAACTGGGAATGGAATGGGATTTTGAAACCACAAAGCCCATTCTCCAGTGACACCTTCCTCTAACAAGGCTTCACCTTCCAATCCTTCCCAAAGTTTCACCAATTGAGGATCAAGTATCCAAACATATGAACCATGGAGGTCATTCTCATTCAAACTACCACATCTACCAATTTAATTGTAAATCTCAACTAAAAAAAAAAAAACAGGTTCCCAGAAACATCAATAATATTTTAATATTTGAACAAATATCTATGTTAAAAGACCCAGTAAAGTTGTTATATAAAGTCATGTGGACTACCACTCACTGGAATCCAGGACAGGCAAGGAAGGAATATGCAGGAAGCACTTTCCTGGGAAGATGACTCAGTTAGTAAAAGCATTTTCCTTACTAACCTGAGTTTGAACCTCAGGAACAAGATTGTTTATTTCGGAGACAAGATCTCACTATGTAGCCCCAGCTGGCCTGGAATTCACTATATAGACCAAAATGGCCTAGAGTTCAAGAGACCTCTGCCTCCCAAGGGCTGGTATTAAAGGCAGGTTGCATCATGCCTTACCAGACCCATGTTTTTAAATGCTAGGTATGGAGGTGTGTACATGTAATCCAAGAACTGGGGTAATAGAAAGCAGAGAAGAGGTATTCCTGGAGATCATTGGCCAGTTAGCCTAACCTACTTGGTGAAGTTCCTGGCCAATATGACACCTTTAAAAAGTGGAAAGCACTCAAGGAATGATACCCAAGTTGTTCTTAAATCTTCATACACAGGTGCATACATGTCCAAGCATGCACCTTCATATACACATGTACTCACATATACAAATACATGGCAGGAATGCAAACATACATGCATACACACACACACACACACACACACACACACACACACACATCCATAAATATATACATGGAGATTCTCTATTCTGTGAGATCAGGGGTTGCCAATGAGGCTACAGGTAGGCTGGATAGTCTATTAAAATCCCTAGATCACAGCCTATGGGACAGAGCTGGGGTCTTTGTGATGTCTGGTTTCACTATCTTTCCAAAATGCTTATGGTCCAATTTCTGGGATATATGGTTACCTAATTTACAGAGAATGGGCAAGTTTCATGTAGAATTAAAATTGCTATTCATTTGACCTTGAATTGTCCTAGATTGGGTGATCCAATGTATTGATAAAGTTCTTCCGATGCAGAAGAGGGCAGGACAAGATTGACAGAGCCAGAGAGATGGTGGAAGAAGCTACACTGTGGGCTTTAAGGATGTGTGACAGTGTCAAACCAAGGAGCACTGTGGACCTCTGGAGAATGTAGGAGTGTGGTAGACCTATGGAGAAGTTGGAAGTAAAAAAAACAAAAAAACAAAAAAACAAAAGGCTGTTCTTTTAGAGCCTTGAGAAGGAGCATAGCCCTTCAGGAACCTTGAGTTCTGTCAAGTGATAGGTATTTGGAGTGTCTACTCTTTTAGAGCTATGGGCTAATACATGCTAATGGTTTAGGTCACCAAGATGGTTATTAGTTACAGCATCAATAGCAGACTAACCCAGATCTGCTTCTGTGTCCAGAGTGACTCGCAGTACCTTGTTTCTGAGGAACCTCCTCCTGTTTTATCCTCACTTGCTCTGAACTCTTCCAGAACTATATTTTTAATTTGCCTCAAATGCAAGCCCTGAGGCATGAAGGAGCAATGCTGGTGAAATCCATTATTAGCTCAATACTCTTTCGCTGCTGGTGAGACCAATCTGAGAGACTTTTTGGGGTGAGAACACCAAAGACACTCAAGGATCACTCAACCCCTCCTCCCTGCATAGGCAGTGAGGGCATATAGAAGGTGATATGCTTGTCTATAGAGGCAGGGCTTGAGAAGAACCAGGTTACCAGGCAACACTCCAGCCCACAGACCCTGATAGACAAGCCTTATATGTAATAGTGATGCAGGGTGCTCTTAGACCTACCTACAGCCCAGGCCTTACAGCCAGATGTTGGTCACCTGGAGAAGAAGGCAAGTGTGTGTGTGGGGGGAGAGTAAGGGAGTCTGAGATATCACTTTCAAATTCTAGGGGACTCCATGGCAGGGATAAGTTCCCTGGTTGCCTCTCAGAAATGTGGGGAGGATACCTCAGCAGGTAATGTCCCCCCTGGGAAAAGACACCAACAGAGCTGTCCCAGGAAAGGTTACAGGGTGGAACTTCACTACTGGGTAAGAAAAACGTTGCACAAACCAGCTTCAAGGTCTTTAATCTCTGTGCTTGCAAGCTTCAGTGAATTGTGGGTGTAGGAGGATCAGCCTTCCTGGTGGGCCTTTAAAGGCCAGGGTTGTCTCTTTCCTTACACCTCTTAGCCTCCATTTTTTCCAAAGCCGTGTGGATAGCTGTCAACTTTCTGCTTTGTCACTAAGTCTTTGTATCTTCAGATCTTCTGTTCCTGGCTGCTGGGAGATATATCTGTCTTACTTCAAAAAGGCTCTAGCAGTGGGGTGCTGTAGGGTGACAGGCACCATGCTAGGGACTAGCTCATTTGCAAGTGGCCCTCTCTGTAGTTCAGACCAGGTTTGCCCAGCTCCAGCTGGCACCTCGCTCTACTTCTGGTTTGACTGGCATGCAGTGTTCACCCTGCCCCCTCACCTCCTCCTTTCTCAACTACAAAAGAAAGACTCCAGGTAACCCCAAGACTGTGGGGCCAGGACAAACCCCTGTGATCATCATACCTGGGCTCCAAACAGTCCTCTTCCAGCTCTGTGAAAGCCTCCAAGCAATATCAGAGAGCCTTTGTGATTCTCCCTTTGGAAGAAGGGCATCCCTTGGGCTCTGGAGGATTAATACAGAATATGCAATATGCATATACTTCCACCTTCCGTTGCCCACCCACCAAATCTTCCTTTGCCCCAAATACCGATAATACATTATAATGTTTAACTTACCTTAAGAAAATGACTGTCTTATTGTCTCATTCTTTTCACAAGAGAAATCTTTCGTAGAGTCATGGGGAACCAGAGCAGGAGGACTGATATTAATTTCTGGTACCAGAGACAAGAGTTAATCTAAATAAGGCATCTCCCTCAATACTGTCCCTCCCTAAAAGGCCCAATGTGGAAGGGCCACTGACCCTAGTTCTCCGTTTCAGTGTTTCTGTTTTCTGTTTTGCATTCAAGGACTTGCTGGATGTGTGATTTTCCTTCTCTTTGTGTTGCCAGTGTGAGAGAAAAAAAGACAGGAACAGAAGGAGGACACAGCAGGGCCTGCTTCCTCCTTGTTCCTGAACAAAGTCTCTGGTGGGAGGCAGGGTGGGGCAGCTTTTCACATTTGTAAATTGCAGCTGAAAAAAAAAAAATAAAGTCCTGGTAAATGTGGCTCAGGAATAAAAGTGAAAGGAAGGGGATTTATTTTTTTTTCCTGGATATTTTGAATAAAAAGAAGAATTAACCTGGGCTTCTTGGTTATTTGTGCAAGATGAAGTCATCTGAGACCTGGATGTTTTTTAATTGTATTTAGAATTGCATTTTGTTTTTGAAATTGTCTTTTAAAGGGATTATTTGGACAAATATAATATTTTAAAAAAGTGTGTTCTACTTCATTAAAAACCAATAATGAGGGTTCTATGCTTGGATTAGGCTTCAGATTTGAAGTTTCTCATGCCATTGAGAGAGAAGGTAGGGAGCAAGAGCAGGATGCTGTTTTCTACAGAAGTCATATGTGCTAAGCCTTCTCCATCATCTGTGAATGGATCAAAGCTCAGGGAACTAACCACTCCACTCAACTGCAGCTGCCAACACTGAATGACTGTATAGATGAGGAAACTGGACACAACCATGTCTGTAGCGCCTGTGACTCAGTGTTTCTAATGCTCCCAATCTGACCAATGTCCACTGTTTCCTTTCACCATCTCCATACAGCTGGCTCCAGCCTGGCTTCTCTAGTTACCTGGTTGTCATCATTTCTTTTTAGCTTAATGGGTTTTTCCTCTTACCAAACATCCTTTGTCTCTAAAGACACCCAAATCTCCCTAGTAGCATGGTTAACTATCATCATAAAACAAACTATCCAAAACTTCAGTGACTTAACACAACCATCAATTTATTATATCCTACTGGAAAAGATTCAACTGAGTGACTTACCTTTTCCATGGGCAGCAAGTACATCGGACTAGATGATAACCATTGGATAGACTATTCTGGATGTAGAGAAGTCCCCATCTCTGGTAATTTGGTGGGAATGGCTAGGATCTGGGCTTCATGGATGCCTAGTCTCCAACATGGTAAAATTAAGGTCATCAAACATGTTACCTAGCCATAGCCATATTCTTACAACATTGATTCCACAGGAGGGAAAGTCCAATTTTTTCCCTGTTGTGGTATGAATGTTGGTAACTCCTCCAAAGTTCATGTTGAAATGTAATCCTTAGGGATCACTATGAAGAGCTGGTGCCTGCAAAAGGTTATTTCCTGAGAGCCTGGTCTTACTGGATGTAATTACACTTTATAAAGAGGATCAGGGTAACTAGCTAGGTCTCCTCAGATCCTTCTATACTTCTGCTATGTGAAGATGCAGCAAGAGGCAGCATTTTATAAGCAGAAAACAGCCCTCACCAGAAATTGACTCTGCCAGAACCTTGATCTTAGATTGCTGTTGTAGTTTGAATGAAATTAGCCAAGATAAATTCATAGGGAGTGACACTATTAGGGGGTGTGGCTTTGTTGGAGTAGGTGTGGCCTCATAGGGGGAAGTGTGTCACTGTGTGCTGTGGGAGGTTCTGTATGTTATGTGTGATGTGTTGCTCTGATTGGGTAATAAATAAAATACTGATTGGCCAGTAGCCAGGCAGGAAGTATAGGCAGGACAAAGAGAAGATAATTGGGGGAAGTGGAAGGCAGAGGTGGAGAGACCTGCAGCTGCTGCCATGACAAGCAAGATGTAAGGTACTGGTAAGCCACAAGCCACGTGGCAACTTACAGATTACTAGAAATGGGTTAATTTAAGATAGAAGAAGTAGATAACAAGAAGCCTGCCATGGCCATATAGTTTATAAGTAATGTAAGCATCTGAGTGATTATTTTATACATGGGTTGTGGGACTGCGAGGGCTTGGTGGCACCTGGAGAGAAGCTCTCCAGCTACACTGTGGGGTTGGTATTGAGGTCTGTTATGTTCAAGCTATGCTCAGTGTGGGAGACAGTTCATTTCCTGTTGCCTGCAGATCAGATCAAGATGTAGAACTCTTATCTTCTTCTCCAGCAGCATGTCTGCCTAAATGCCACCATGACCCACCACATTGATAGTGCACTAAAATCTGAAACTGTATACTACCCAATCAAAAAAATTTCTTTATAAGAGTTGCCATGGTCATGGTGTCTCTTCACAGCAATAGAAACTCTAACTAAGACAACTGTCCACCTTCCAGAGTTAGGAGAACTAAGTCTTCATCTACAAATCATTGCCTATAGCAGCATAAGTAGATTCAAACTCATCCCTTAAATACAGACTGACCTTAGTGCTTGGATTCTAATGAATACAATTATGCTGCATGTCTTCCAGGGATAGTCTAGAGAAAGTGCTACAAGTTTAACCTAGTTCCCTTTCCCAAGGCACAGCTTGAGTATGGGATTAACATGTTTGTGCCTAGTGGCTCGGGAGCTATCATGTGGAGAAAATGTATAAAGAGATTAGATAGTAATAGAATTAGAGGTATTCAAAGGACCAGATACCCCACTATGTGAAGAAGAGACTTTGGGTCAGGCCAGCACTCCATCTCCAAGCCAACTTGATGAGAATATTCTGCTGTATTCAGTGTAGGTTTCTGACTTTCAGAGTTCTCAAGCCTCATATGTAGTTTCTCAGCCACCAAAGTTTTGTGTACATTGCTTTGTAGTCACAACTACCATAGCAGTGGTGACTTGGGGACTTGAGAATGTGTGCTACAGAGAATTTAGGGTGGGGGTCCTTGTCTGCTATGAGCTGACCTTGAACATCTTAGTCATTTCTCTTGTACTTCAGTCAACATAGTGACAAGAGCTGATGGGTGATGTCATAGAATCCACTTCTTGATGAGGGGGAGGTAAGAGGTTGCAGTTATAGTCATATTTTAAGTCCTCTACAGACACAGTTAATTTTTTCACAAATGATAGTCACGGTTCAAGCCAGAAACCTGACATCATGCTTCATTCCTCTCTCATCCCCATGTCTCATCCATCAGCAATTAGTAAACCTGGGTGATTCCCATTGCAATGCACTTGCAAATCTACATGTGTCCTCCCCATTCCTGCTGCTCTGGGCAGTGTCGCCATGACCCCTTGTATAACACATGGCCATGTCCTCCTGACACCCAGAATTCTACCCTTGATCCAGACAGTAATGACTACACATTACCAAAGGGATATTTAAAAACATTTCTTGTATCTTGCCTTTGCTCCCCTGAAGTCCCTCAGTGTCTTTCTTCTCTAGTGAGGGGCATCTGAACTCATTATAGCTCACAAGGATCTAAGTGATCACTCCGTGTTTACCTCTCTAGTCCAAGTCATTCTAATGCCTTGCTTTCATCTACTATCATTCATGACATGCTCCTTCTATTCCCCAGGACCATTTTACATGTTCTTTTTACCTGGAATCTCTTTTCGTTGTTGTTGGTGGTGGTTTTTCCAGGCAGGGTTTCTCTATGTAGCCCTGGCTTTCCTGCAACTTGCTCTAAAAACTAGGTTGGCCTTGAACTCAACAATCCACCTGCCTCTGCCTCCTGAGTTCTGGGACTAAAGGTATGAGCCACCACTGTCTGGCTATTAGTTTCTTATCACTCCTTAAGTCACATCTTAAATGTCATCATCCCAGTCAAGCCTAACCACACTAGCCAATATTTACTTACTTTCTCCTTATTCTCTCTCTCTCTCTCTCAACACCCTGGTATTTCTATTGTTCATGTGTTGAATTGAAATTTGCACACTACACTTCAGATGTGCATATCTTTGCCATCTTTTCCAGGCTGTGATGTCTCTACTCTCTTCAACTTCTGCCCATTTATTGTCTACTCAAGGACCTCACTGGCCAGTTCACCCCACCCCAAGCATATATAGAAACCTATGGATGTTATTAAACATTGAAGATGATGCAACATCTCAAGGTCAGGCATCCACACATTCTACTCTGTTGTTCTTTACTGTCTCCACACTATGGTGAGTCTTGAGGAGGACTAGTGCACTCATTCTTATGGAGATGTATCATGCTATAGTGTAGGCTCCAAGGCACAACTGTGAAGAAGGTGCCTTGCAGAGGCCAAGTCAAGTGTTCACACTCTAGATAAAGACACTCCAGATCTCTTTGCCAACTTCTGCTCCCAAAAGCAGGGTTTCTGTTATTTTTTTTAGAGGGCAGTAGACTTTATGACATGATGCTTCAACTCTGGGTGCCTTTTGGTATATGGATGTGTTCTGCCCTTGGTCTTTGTTATAGCTTGTTTTTGGCTGATATGATAAACACTGTAACCAAAACAACTTGGGAACTACACTGTGCCACAGCTCCTCGCTACCCAATTGGGTTCCCTTGTACATGTGACAATGTCTCAGTGCAGTGACAGCTCTTAGGTCATATGATGCATTACAGAGCAGTTTAGACTGATTGGTCAGTAGGTGGGTATGGCTGTTGCCATTTAATAGTCTAAGAGTTATGCTATGACCCACTGCTGGAGACCATAAATCTTTCCTTGAAAACTCTAGGTCATGCTAATTATCTCCATAGTCAAGCCTACAAATGTTGATATAGCCTAGACAAAATCCTGCTCATTCTGAAAGATTGTCTAATAGTTTTCAAGTAAAATTGTTTGTAATACAAAGCAATGGTAGTTTATGGTCTTGTTTCCTTTCCAGGGACAACAACTGAAAGATATAGTACTGCACTAAAAGCTGGAGAAACAGAAGCAGGAGAGAGAGAGAGAGAGAGAGAGAGAGAGAGAGAGAGAGAGAGAGAGACAGACAGACAGAGAGAGAGACAGACAGACAGACAGAGACAGACAGACAGACAGACAGACAGAGACAGAGAGAGAGAGAGAGACAGAGAGAGAATGCAAGGTCAATGATCTGTTGTCAGTAGGAGTACCCTGTACGTCCACACAGCATGTTTTAACTATCTCCTCCATTTGTGAATTTAGAATGCTACCAGTTTTCTTCTTTAGAATCCCCAGAGATTCTTTAATATGTCTTTTTATTGAAATAGAATTACATCACTTTCCCTCCTCCCTTTCCTCCCTCTAGCCCTTCCCAGCTACTCTCTCTTGAACCCATCCTATGTCCACCTCAAGTTGATGCCTAATTTACTGTGATTGTTATTGTTACACACACACACACACACACACACACACACACACACACACACATGCATGCATGCATGTGTGTATGTATATGCACAAGAATATGTACACACACACACATACACATCCACAACTTGCTGAGTCTGTTTTTGTTGTTTATATGTATATAGTATTCAGAATAGCTAAGATCAGCAAAACAACCAACAACATGCTGGTGAGACTTGGAAAAAGAACCCTCATTCATTGTTGGTAGGAAAGCAATTGGTGCAGCCACTCTGGAAATTAGTATAGAGACTCTTCACCAAACCAAAAATAAGCCTACCATGTGACCCAGCTATACTGCTCTTTGGCCAATGTCCAAAGGACTGGACATCCTACTGCACAGTTGCTGCTCAGCAATGGTCATTGCTGCTCTATGCACAATATCTAGGAAATGGAACCAACCTAAATATCCTCCAACCAACACATGGATAATGAAAATGTGGTACATATACACTTTGGAATACTATTCAGCTATAAAGAAAAATGAAATCATGAATTTGCAGATAAATAGCTGAGACTAGAAATAATTATGTCAAGTGAAATAACCCAGACACAGAAAGACAAATGCAACATGTTCTCTCTCACCTGTCCTTCCTAGTTTCACATCCTCAGATATAGACACCCCCCCATCATAGATGCCTCTCTTTACAGCAAATAAAGACCATCACAGAAAACCACAATGGCACACCATGCAGGGATCCACAGGTCATGAGGAGCCCAGTCCCAACAGATACGTATATATTACAGCTCCTGCATCTATGGCTCAGAAAACATCACAGAGAAAGGGACAGAAAGGTTATATCAGCCAGAATCCCAGGAGGTCTGCTCTGCTGTGAAAGTCTTTTCTAGAAACGGCTGCATAAACAAGACTGAAACAATGGCAATATCAGTGGACACATCAATGTGGAAGCAGGTAATATCTTGAGGCCCTACCCCTAGACAAAGAACTACAGCATGACTGCTGGGAGGAGAATGAGCTTCTCCAAGGGATGAGCCCTTTATTGGTTGTTCAATGCAGAGTCGTCAGCCCTGAAACCAAATACACACAAACAACAAAAACACACAGCAAGCCATGTTGAACATCTTAACCCTTAGCTTGCAATAAACTTGGTCCAGGTGAAGTGGGCCTTATTCTATATTATAAGAGCCCCCTTTCACCTGCTTAATGCTCTACTTTAGGGTTCAACACACAGAAAAGATGAAGCAGAAATTTGGTAGCTGGGAAACCCAGGACAAGCTGGATGATGGTGTCTGGAATATCTGTTCTGCTACTACACATGGCTTATGCAGTATTCCAGATGAGTTGGAGGCAGTGGGGGGGGGGGGCTTCTCCTCTCTCAGGGAGAATCCAGGCTTACTTTATTTTGAGAGTACTCTCTACACAGAGAACAGAGCCACTATGCCTAGCAAACCTGGAAGCAACAGTCAGGTAGGCCCTGAGCTGAGGAGATAGAGAGGAAAGTAAGAGCTGTGGTGGCCCAAAAGAGATGGTGGTGGAGGTGGGGGTCAAGAGGGAGGGTAATGGTGGCCTGATGAGAGACCTCATGACTCAGTAGCCCCAGAGCTCTTCTCTGAGCAAGTGGCATGGCACAGAAGGCCCTACGTTTACTCATCCTTTCCCATTCTCCAAAGATTTCAAACATACTTGTATTAGCCTAGCACCATTATCTTTTGCTTGATGTTTGTCTAAGTTGAACAAAGGCACAGGTAGCTCCTGAAAAACAGGGGCCCCAATTCTGTTATTAAAGGACAACTTTCCAGGCCATTGAAAGAAAAGTGTCCTAACTTTCAATTTGAGACAATCCAGAGAAAAAACTTTCAAAGCAAAGTAAATCCAAGAGAGCAGGTAGCTCAGGGCTTTGCTTGGGGTCATGGGACAGAGAGGTGGAGGTTCACAGAACCATAGGCACCTGAGACTCAAGGGATACATGTGTCTGAGAACACATGGGACTTTGAAGGATTCCTGGGCTGCTGTGGTGACTAGTGACTGTCCTCTGTGCTGCTCAACCCAAATCAGTGGTTCTCAACCTTCTGAATACATTGATCCTTTACTACAGTTCCTCATGTTGTAGTGACCCCCAACAACAAAATTATTTTCATTGCTACTTCACAGCTATACTTTCATTGCTCTTGTGAATCATAATGTAGATATCTGACATGCAGGATATCTGATATGCGACCCTGTGAAAGGGTCATTCAACTTCCAAAGGGGTCAAGAGCCACAGGTTGAGAACCGCTGACCTCAACACTTCTATGTTCAGACTATGTTAGAATCTACTACTGCTGCAAGAAATGTGCAGATCTCATCTGTTCTGATCCACCTGACCTGTTTGTAAGTAAGGAAAGAAGCACTAGACAGCAGGGTCCTCATCCCCAAAGATAGCTTGCTAGAGACAGAAAAGACACTTGAGCTCTATGTCCAGGAGGGAACAAATAAGCCCGAGCCCATTTCAGTAAGAACAGATGTCCTCTGTAGCAAATGCAGCTATTCCCAGGCTTTCTCTGGCCACAGTCAGTACCAGAACACCTAGCCACTCCATCTCCACTGAGTGCTATTTCAATCAACCCCCTGGGACAGAACTATACTGCTTTAAATACTCATTATCTCATCATTGGAAATTCCAACAGGTATTTGCATCAAAAGACTCTCTAACTCTACATCAGAGCTGCTTTTTTTAGCCCAAGAGCATCCCAAACTTTCTGTAGTTTGGGCTATTGGATTTTATTTGCAAATGCCCACACTGATAGGCTATAACATTGTCCAGGCAGTGGGTATATTCAGAGAAGTGAGCCAAGGCAGGAAAAAGACCATCCCAGCTCTACACAAGGGAACCTCTTTATCCTTCTCTGTACTCGTGATCCAATCTTGGTGTATAGACAGGTTGGGTCAGGGAGATGCTAGAATTCAGGGAACACATGCAAGGCAGTGCTCTGGGAGGTCTATATACAATCCTCATCTGATCTTCAAGACAGACTTGAGTGGGATGGTATATTAGTTGAAATAGTAGGTGTCTACTACAGCAACACATAAACCCTGGCATCCTAAGGGCTTAACATAATGAAGTTTACTGGGCAGGCTGGATTGCAACACGGATGCAGAATGGCTTGTTTTTCCTCTAGACTATTTCTAGGTTTCTCTCAGTGTAGCTAAAATCAAAGTGCTTTGATACCCACAGAATGGATTTTTTTTCCTCTTCATATGGTTCTGTGCACACATTTATGATTTTCCCATTAATCAAACTTTTACCTCCATGTCTTAGGGAAAGTAACGCAGTAGAAGTATGATGCTTTGATGAATGCAGCCCTTGCCTGCTGAGTTAGATGACAAAGCATTCTACATGGTAAATGCAATTAAAGAGCATGTCAGAGCATGTCCTTCTTAATACTAGGAGAGATTAGAAGTCTCCTTTTATCCATCCACAAATATAGCTGTTTTATGAAAAAAAAATGACAATACTAATTTCATTCACACGTGAAAAGAGTGAGAAACAAATGCTCTCGAAGCACAAATTAAGAGATTTAGTTGGTTTGGTAAAACTTTTATGATTAGCTATAAACAATCAGGTTTAATGAAGCAATACATCTGTTCGTAAAAATATAAGTGATTATTAGAATTGTAGACAAACATCCCTACTCACAAAAGGCCTAATGGAATGAAAACAGTAATTACAATGCCAAAAATATTGCTAAGTGTTAAAACTGACACTAGGAAAATGAAACACTTTGCTTAATTTTTGATAACATTTCATGTTGAGACATGGCATGCTTAGTGTTTCAATTGACACAAAACCTCGGTGGTTTTTTTTGTTTTTTGTTTTTTGGTTTTTTTTTTTTTTTTCAAATACATCTTATAGTTTCACACTCTACTTTGTGGTATTAGCACAAAATTTTGGCCTGGCTCCACTAGATGGGTTTCTGAGCATTGAAGACTCATTTGTATTTCCTTCTTTCTTAAGCATTAGCTAAATGCAAGAGTTTGGTTTGGGTGACATTGGTATTTTCATTTTACACAATGGTCAGATACTGTGCTCAGAAATACCATTGCTTAAATGTGTTACTTCTCTTCCTAGGATATTTATCCCATTTAGGGACAAAATTCAGGTCTTGGGACCCACAGGGAGCTGGTGAACCCTGTTTCCCAGAACTCCCACCTGACACCAACATGAGGTAAAATGTACAGAGAGAATAGAATCAATCCTTTTGCATTTTGTCTGGCATTTTTTTTTTTTTGGACAATCAAAAGATTGCCTGACAATGGCTTGTATGTTCTATTTTAATACACTCCATGTAATATATGCAGGCTGCTACAAACAAAAGGAACCCCACAAATTTCTGCAGGTCGACAGTGTGAACGGGCCATCTCCTCAGAGCGCTGAAATCAGCAGCATTTTGAACAAAGCAACCTGTTCTTTTAAGAAAAATCGCTCTATAGAAATGCTGTAATTTCCCTGTTACAAAGGAGCCTTTTCCCAAGCACGTAAAGTGCCAGTTTGTTCAGCGTGACCTCTGCTTTCATTCTATCAAGGTTGTATCTGATTACAATGTAAGACAGATGAAGGGGATGCCGTGCTAGGCAAAGAAGAAAAAAAAGTTTCAGTCTCGGGTCACTTGCAAAAGTGGTTCATCACTTTTATTGGCAATGTTTTCAATATCATTCTGGGGAGGGTCTCCTGTGTCATTCTGAAAAGATCTCACTGTCATGCATTTTCTGGCCCTTTGATGTGCTCACTGAAGGCTGACCCACACAGGTGAGCCCTGGGCTGCAGGGCTGTTCTCCTTGTGGAGATCCGCCTGCAGAGCAAGCCCGAGTCTCTGCCGACAACCTCACCCAGCATCACCTCCCCCAGTCTGCATGGCTTTTGACTCCTAAGCCTGAGGTTATCCACAGTCTGTGTCCTACAGAGGTTGATATGATTTCTGCAGGGGTACCCAGTGCGATGAAGGATAATACAGGTTCTATAATTCAGATTCTATTTGTGTATCACTGGGTAACAGAACATCATGATAGCACATTGCTTAACACAGCTGGGGGTTTCCAAACTTGGTTCAACTACCTAGTGATTCTTGAAGATTATCTTCATTATGGGTACCATGCAAGGTCACTTGTAAGTAAGTGACTTTGGGTGAGTTAACTAGCTCTCTGATCCTCAGTTTCATTCCCTCTTATACTGAGTTGTCAAGAACTAAATGAGCTGATAAACTTCATTCTTTGGCCAGTGTCCAGGATATAATGACTGTACATGGAATGCCAGGTAAGTTTACTACATGTAGTTAGAGTATGTTAAGGAAGGAAATAAAGCCCCTGGAATGTCTCCCTTGCTGAAATCTATCACAGGGCATGTAGTTTATCATCATTAGAGTGGCATGGACTATAAAGTTTTGCTGGTATCTGGGTTCAAGTTCAAAGACTTTGAATATACCTATTTCTGTCATGGAGCTTCTCAAGCCCTGAGATGTTTTCTTTCTTCCAAATACCTGCTGTATAGGATGAGCCAACCATGTTCTATAAATGCGAGGGTGAGATAACAAGCATAAAGCCCTGGCAGGCAGTAGCTGCTCCACAGATGGCACATTGTGCTTGAGGCTGGATTATCTCCACCTCAATGGGAAGCCATGCTCTGGTCAGCTTTACCTCAAAAGCACATTACAGCCTCCCACCATGCCCTCCCTCAGTGCCTGCCCCTGCTGGAGCAGCAATGCCTTCCTTCTCTGTCCCTGTGATCGCTCTCAGCCCTTGCCCATCGGCCAATCTGGGTCTCTTGCTAAAAATTATGAACCAAATCATGTGGCTCCCCTGCTTGGAATTTCCAGTGGCTGCCACTATCCTCATAAACAAACGTCCATGGCTTCAGCCCTTATCGTCTGTTGCTTATGCTATTTCACATCCTATTTTGACACCACGGCCCTCACTGGGTTGTTTGTGCCTTTGTTATTATTTTTTCACAACTTAAGGCCCACTCCCTCTGCAGCAGAATGTTCTTGCACCCTCCTTCTTCTTATCCAGGTTTTGGCCCGCACATCTTTTCTCTGAGAGGCTCTTTGGCCATCTCCTTGTCCCTCCACTCTGACTCACCGTGACTACGACCATGTTACACTTGGGCATGCTCCCTTTAATCTTTAATGCATTTCTCAGACGAATATTAAACCTTGCCGAGATCACATGCTTTGCATGTGTCATTCACTCTGGTGTCATCAGTGCCTAGTACAGGCCCTGGCATATGGCAGGTGTTCAATCAATGTTGGATTAATGAATATTGATTGCTCATTTCATGCCGGGCACTTGGTTAAGGTGTCTGGGATTCAGAGATGAATGGCTGTTTTGTTCTCAAAGCAGATAAATATTGCAAGAGAGATAAGCTATGGGTACTAAGTGAGAACAAAAGAAAGACAAGGCCTCTAAATAAAGTGGAGGTGGTGAGAGGAGCCCAGAGACTTCCCAGGTTGGCCAGTAAGACCTGAATCTTGAAGACTGGCCACCAGTTACAATACTGCCTCTCTGGTCTCCTGTACCATGATAGAAATGCACTCCATAAAATAACACTGTGCATATCAATGTTGCTATTCATGTCATTGTTGCTTTGGGTCAGGATATTTCTTTGCTCTTGATCCTCTGAACCACAGACTCTCTAGCAGAATGGTTTATTTCTTTTCTTTCTTTCTTTCTTTCTTTCTTTCTTTCTTTCTTTCTTTCTTTCTTTCTTTCTTTCTTTTTTTTTGTACACATGCAGCAAAAGCACCAGGCCTGCACACTCTAACCTGAACTCTCGGGGCTTGAGAGGAGAGTAGGAACAGCAAATTTAGAGAGCAGAGAAGCTGGTGGTGGGCATGGCCTGAGGAAATTCCTCGCGCTGCTTCAAGAAGATGATTCCTGCTGCTACAGCCCTGAACAGTGCTGTCAGGGGAGACGCTGGCGAGAGGTTCTCACAGCGGCGCACAAGAAAGAATTGTTGTTAAAAATATTGTGACAAGTTATATGAAGCACCGAGGGATACTCCCGGGTCCTCAAGAGTGAGGCAATCGTTCCCAGAGTCGTAAAAGTGCCTTGGCAAGCAAGGACAGTAAATGTAATAAAGGGGGGCAGGTTGTCTGAGCTCATAAAGGAGGAGGGTGATTGTGTAGTTACAGTCCTTCATAAAAATCCTTCAGCATGGTAGTGGGAGAGAAATTGGGTCAGTGGATGATGCTTCCATCACTCGTTCTAAGCTAGACAAGATTGGTTGGCCACAAAACAACAAGACCCTCTCATTATTCTAACAAGTGAAGGCAAGCCTTGGGGGAGTAACTGGTCACTTTAGATTTGGCACAGGGTGTGTTGCCAGACCAGAAAACTTGCTGGATGAGGTTCAGGAGATCTGGGCTCAGAGTCTGCATTTTCTGCATTGCTATGTGTGGGATGTCAGCTTCTAAATCAATTAGTTAGTCAGAGTGATTAACTCTAGTGGCTGTAACAAGCAGATCCACAATTTCAACTCATCATTCAGTGTTACCAGAAGAGGGTTCTATTCCTCATGGTCATTCAGGGATCCAGTTCAATGGGCACTGCCTCCTTAGTTGGGAAAGGACCGCAATGGGTATCGTATGGGTCCAGACACTTTAAAACTAAACTTACAGATTAATTTTTCTTTATATATACAGTATAGGAGTAAGAGACAAAATTCCAAAGTTCATTCACAAGTCAGCAGTGAAACACATACAACTGAGGATCCACAGCAGGGTAGGATTCCTGAAGCACATACCTCATGAGGAATCCTTTCCTGATCAAGGAAATCCCCCAAACTTTGTTCCACTCTTTGGACAGATATCCTGGTTCCATTTTCCTCTATGGTACCATTTTTCACCTCCTGGGGAGAGGGATTTAATTTCTCATCTCTTCCATGAATACATCTGAAGCAGGTGTTGGACAGAAGCTAGTTTTGCGAGCCAAGGAGTTTGTGCAGCCTACTGTTTGCTATTAGAAAGTTGAAGGGCCAATGGTGGCTCTGAGCTTCAAATTATCAAGGATCTATTTAATCTGAATTTGTAAGATAGTTCCCACAAAGCCTTAGTGGACTGTTGATCTTTAAGGGATGTATTTTTATTTGTGTATGTGTGGGTATCTGTGTGAGTATCTGCCACATGTATGTGTTACCCTCAGAGGCCAGAGGAGGGCATAAAATTCTCTGGTGCCAGAGTTATGAATGTTTATTGCCACCAACAAGGCAGTTGGGAATCAAACTTGGGTCCGCTGGAAAAGCAGAAAGTGCTCTTACCCACAGAGTCATCTCTCCAGCACCAACTGCTAAATTTTTCAAATCTGTTGTTTCTCTGCTTTCTTACCAATGGCCGTTCTCTTCCAATTTCATGGTACATTGATTGACACTTTCAGAATCAAGCGGCAGACCACATTTTAAACTTGATTTTTGTTGCAGTGTTTGATCAGACTGTTTGCCCTTTTAGAGAAAAGAGTTTATCAATATTATTATCTGCCATTTGGAATCTAAAATCAGCCTTTCTGATCCTTCCAGGCCCCATATTTCTGGACTCTCGACTCCATTTTTGCTTATAAACCAATTAATGGTCCCCTGAATACATCTTGTTTTTGTGGCACCTTGTCAAAAAGCCAATATTAGCTAAGCACTCCCAACATACAATTTTCTGCTGGACATGAAGCCATTCTTATGTCAAACCTAATGCATATCAGATTCTGGATCTATTGTACTGAAAACTGGGTATGTTTCAGAAATGTAACCCCCCCCCCCCAGGCATTTTAAGCAGGAAACAGTTTAATAAAAACAAGTGCAATCTTGCTCAGTCATTGAAAGAGCTGAGGAGAAAAATCTTGGAATCCTAGTGTACCCACCTTGCACCTTCAGAGAGGGAGGCAGACATATTGGCCATGGTGTGCGCCATGTGGGAGACATTCTGAGGATGCTCAGATGCAGCTGGTAGCCTAGAGTAATGCTCTAGAGAGAATTATGTTCATGTTAGCACTTTCTTTAAGTGTAGGCTTCAATGGTATGTATCCCTCAGTGCCTGGACAGAGTGGTTTTTGGACAGTTGGTCCCCATAAGGCACATTTTTAGATCCTAGGTAGCAAAGCACTGTGTTCTTGCTGAAGGACAGCATCTAGATTCAAAATGAGCAAAGAGAATTCTGTCTTCTTCTTCCCCTCAGCATGACACATGAGGGTGTTCACAGTCTAACTTCTTACCCCCTCAGCCTTTCCTCTCAGTATCAGACAAAATCAATCTGTATTCTGTGAACATGGCACGTTCTGCTCTCTCACTCTACGCCTTCTATTTGCCAGGCTATGTCCTTGACCCACAATGCCCCTATATGACAGCTCCTCTCACATGAGGAAAAATTTAAACAAAAAGAAAATGATGATATCACTGGACAGAAATTTTGGAAGCAGTGAAAGTAATGCTAAGGGAGGGAATTATAGCATTTTACTACAATGCATTATATAAAAAGAAAGATTTAGCATTAACAATGTAGGTTTATGTCAGAAGAAAGTAGAGTACTTTAAGCTTAAATCAGCAGAAAAGAATGAAAAATATATATAAAAAACAATAAGCTTGAAAGAAAGAAAAGAATAGAAAATAAAGCCAATTTTTAAAAAGATTGATACTCTGTTAAAACTTTTCTTGACTGAGTAACAACAATGAAACTACCAATATCAGAATTGAAAGAGAGGTAATTGCTACTGATGCAGTGGATGTCTAAGGACAATGAGAAAAATTAAGAATAATTTCCTGTGATGATTTGATGAAATGGAACAATTTCTTGAAAAAGACAAAACCTTGTAAAATTCACACCCAGAGGAAGAGATGATCTGAATGAGTTTATAGTAATCATTAAATAATTCGAATCAATGACTAATACTCTCTAAAATAGCATTGGATTTAAATGATTCTGTTGCTAAATTCTACAAATGTTTCAGGAATGAATGATACCAACTCTCTTTCACAAAAATCAAAATAGAATGACCACTTTCTCAGTCCTTCTGTGAGGTCAGCATTAGCCCAACATCAAAACTAGACTAAGAAATTACCACAAAATATAAACCAGTATTTCTCATACACAAAGACACAAAAATCTTCAATAAAAAAAATAACAAAGTGAGACCAACATTGTATAAGCAGGATTACATAACATGACTAAATTAGTTTATTATAGGTATTTAGGAATATTTGTACATTTGAAAAAGTATAATAAATCATAATAAAAGTAGGTAAAAGAAAGAAAACCATGTGACCAAGACAATTAATGCATGCCAAGCTTTTCAAAATATGCATTCATGACAGAACTCTCAGAATACTAGGAATAAAACAAGCATCCTCCATGTGATCAGGGGCAGCTACAAAATACCGACAATGAACATCAAACTTACTAGAGTGAGACATGGTGCTCACCTCCTCAGATTATGAACAAGGCAAGAATTCCCTTCTCACTACCATTCAACTCCCAAACAGAAGTCTCAAGCAGTGGATAAGATAGAGAAAGAGAAAAAGGGTGCTGCTGGTGGTGATTATGGGGGTGATGATTATGGAAGAAAAGAAAAAAACAAGGTACAAAGACCGAGAAGGAAGAGACAAAATTGTATTTCTTTACAGATGATGTGTTTGTCTATGAAGAAAACTCTAAAGGATGCTCCCCCCTCAAAAGTCTCTGGCAACAATTAAGAGTTATAAGGAGGCTGTAGGTCAAGAGATTACTATGAAAATTAGTTGCTTTCTTATATACTAATGATGAATATTTGACTATGTTTTTAACCTATGTCTTGTATATATGGTTAAACACCCATAAACAACATTTTTATGAAAAATTAAAAAAATAATCTGAATAAAGTAAGAGATAGTCTGTGTTCCTGAGAAGCAAGGCCATTACTATACTAAATGTGTCCATGAGGCTTATAGGCTTGTACAGCTAGTTTGTCAGAAGAATATCAGAGGGTTTGGAAATGTGGGCCAGAGAGAAGTCCTTAGATGCAGAAGGAGAACTTAAAGGGACATTCTAGTAGGAGTGAGGAAATATGGACAGCAAAAGCCAAGCTGAGGAAAATTTCAGGCAGTGAGTGAAGTCAGCCTTTAAGATACATGTGTGCTATAACTAACAGATGTGTAGCGTTGGAGCTGTCTAAGCTCACTGGAACCCACATGTTATTCCCATGAGACCCGGATGAGGAACATGGGGGTACAGGTTTTGGTGCTTGCCCTAATGGTTTGGGTCTTGCTTTGGTCAATATGACCTTGTCATTTTCCCAATCCTTTTAGAAGAGAATGTTTACATTGTACCATTGTGTATTAGATTTATGTAACTTCCTTCTTGATTCTACAGGGACCCATAGCTAAAAGGTTTCCTTGAGAGACTTTGGACCTTTGAACAATGTAGAAACTGTTAAGACTGTGTGGATTACTGATGTTGGATTGAATGTATCTCCCCTAATGAGATGGCCATGAACCTCTGGGTACCAGGGTAGCATGCTGTGGTTTGGATGTGAACTGTTCCTCATAGGCTCATATGTTTTATCACCCAGTCCCTAGGAGATAGAGAGGCTTAGGACCTTTAAAAGGTAAGGACTGCCTTTCAAAACTAGGGCATTTGAGTGGACTTTGGTTCAAGTTCTCTTCTTTCTAATCTGCTGAATCATATGACAAGTAGCTGCCTCATGATTCCCCAGCTGAGCATGAGTCTTTTGTGGTACTTTCCCTATCATAATGCTGTGTCACCCAAACTCTGAGCCAAAATACACCTCTCCCTTAAGTTGTTGGCAACCTGCATTTTGCCATAGCAATGAGGAAAGTAACTAACACAAACCCTAAGTATAAAGTAAATATTTAGTGGTGATTAATGATACAAATAATTAAATAAATTAGTGGAGGAAAGCAGGCAAATCTTCAGTAGGGAAGAATGGTAAACATCATAGACTCTACCCTCAAGCAAGCAGAGTACTCCAGTCCTTACATGTGGGTTATGCCCAGCTTCCTTATGAACTATTTAATCCAGAAAAGGTCAGGGAGAATAACTTTAGAGCAAAGTAACTGGACAAACACTAGCTCAGCAAAGTGACCATGGTCAATGCCAAGAGTGATAAGTCATACTGACAACCCACTCCCTGATACATGAAGGAAATGGTGCTATGACTCTATAGACTTCCTTCCCAATGCCACCACCCTGTGTAACCAAGAAGAAAGTATCTGATAAATTCGAATGAAAGAGAAATCTATAAATACATGATGAAAACTATCATGGTCATCTCAAACACAGAGAGTGTATGAAACTGTTACCTCCAGAGAAGACTGATGGGACATGGAGAAAGAAGTTAGTATGGGATCCTGGAAGGCATCTGAGATTTGGGTCATTAAGTTAAAAACTGGAGGTATTTGAGCCAAGTAGGGACTTTAGCCAATAATAATAATAATATTTCCTTGCAAAGCAGTTCCTTTGAGGTATCGCATGGAACACTACAACATTGAAAGGAATGAGATGGCAAGTTATTTATTTTGAGCAAGGGTCCTTTGAAGAAGGCTTAATGGATTCCTGGTGACGGTTGAAACACAACTTCAGGTACCTGGACCAGGTGATTGTTTTAACTTGTGTGGAACACTGCAAATTATAGAAGTAATTTGCCAGTCTTCCTCTTACAATTTTTCCCCTGCTTTCTGGGGAAAGAGAGAACACAAAGGCATGATCAGAATAGTTCTTGAGAATGGTGCCCCCTGGCACTGAATTGTATGGTACGTGCTCTGGAATACTCAGAATCCCTGGTAGGATACACATCAAAGTTCTCACCTTTCCCATCTTATGAAAAAAAACCTTTATCTCACTTTGATTCATCTTAATTTTGTGCAGGGGTGGTGGGGGTGGGGTGGGGGGTGGGGTGGGGGGGGGGGGTGGGGATGGGGACCTGAAATAACTTATTTGTGACTTTATATGGGTTTTTTTTTCAGTGTTGGTTTTCAGTTTTTTCACTTAAAAAAACCAAGCACAATAATACTGCCAACCCTACACTTACTTTCTAATTTTTTGACGTTTTAGTGAGCCATCAAATTTCAGAGTTTAGGACTATTCCATGTATATATAATAGTCCCAATATGTGTTTCAGGATACCTTGCTCCATATAGTGCCCCTAGTGGTGATTATTCACATTGCAGTAGTGATGGCACAGCTCTCTCCTTTAGGACAAGGACATTGTAATAGTTTATGCAAGTTGACCCTGGACTAAACTGTTCCCTGTATGTAATTCAGAAAATCAGAGAAGGGGAAAGATGAATGTACAGTAAGTCATATTTGGCCTGAGGTTAAAAAAGTTTTGATTATGATTCTAGATTTGAAACAAACTAGAGTTACAAATTAAAACCCTCCCAAAACTATTGGAAGGAACACTGATGGTAATGATGTCCTCATTGCTATTGGAGTCTTTCTTGTATATTTTAGGGTCAACTGAAACTGGCGGGCTCTCCAGAGTAGCTCTCTACTGACAGCACCCTCACCAAGGTCCCCTAAAGCCGTATCTGAATCTGAGACCCACTTAGTGCCCTTGTCTCCCCTTCCGCAAAGTCAAATGTTAATATGCTGAGCTCCTTTGTGCTCATTGTTAATAGAAGTCCTTGTCTTTCAGCAGTGGCCTTGCTTGCTGTCATCCAAAAGGGACATGTGGGGACATTTTGCATTACTCCAAGTGACAGGCTGGGAGCATATCCCTCCCCTCACTAGCCTTGGGTTCACTTTCTGGCAAGAGTTGCTCAAAGTATAAGCTTCAAGGTTTCCTACTCCTAACCCCCACCATAGATCCATCCTTCTCACATAGTCTGGGACTATGCTAAGCAAGCAAGTAAACCAGATTATTATGGTGTTGGTGGTGATGGTGATGATGATGTCTCCTTATATCACAACCATCATTCTAAAAGTCCTGTGTGTATTAACACAGTTACTACTCACCCCAACCCTCTGAGATTATCACATAATTATCTTCATTTTATATAGGAAATGAGCCACAATGAGATCTGAGTTCACACAGCTAAGAAGCTGAATTCAAGCAAACTCAGAGTTGAAAACTTGAATAAGTAGCCCCTAAGCTATATTACTGTCCTTTCCTCATAAAGAAAGGGCAAGGATGTAGTTGGAGTTTTCCTGCCTGGCCCATAGTCAGGACAAATCTCTCTCATCCGCCAGTCCCACAGTCGCTCAGACCCAACCAAGAAAACACACAGAGACTTATATTGCTTACAAACTGTATGGCCGTGGCAGGCTGCTTGTTATCTACCTTTTCTATCTTAAATTAACCCATTTCTGTTAGTCTATACTTTGCCACATGGCTTGCGGCTTACCAATGTCTTTACATGTTGCTTCTCATGGCGGCAGCGGCTGGTGGTCTCTCTCTCCAGTCTTCTACTTCCCAGAATTCTCTTCTCTCTTGTCCCGCCTACACTTCCTGCCTGGCCACTGGCCAATCAGAACTTTATTTACACAGAGCAATATCCACAGCACAAGGATTTTGAAATGGATCAACCAAATGCTGGATTTCTGTCTGCTTGTTACTAGTTTCCTTCTTCAATCCTTCTGATTTTGTCTTAGCAAAGATCTCAGGCAGCCTTGAACATGTTAACTCCTGCTCTCCTTAATCTGGACTTTTCCTTTGCCCAGAGAACGTTAATCTAGGTCAAATCAGATTCAGGACTCAACTCAAAGGTTCCATATCCTCCACAGCTTTTCCTGAACACTCTCCCTTCTGAGTTCTCACAGGCCCTAAGTTTTTCATTTTATAGCCCTTCTTATGCAGATCTATCTTTGTCTGAAAATGTTGGTGGGGTTTTAGGCCATTAAACTCTGAAACCACAAACCTGGGTTCAAATCCGGGCTTGACCTCTTGCTAGCTGTGTGTTCTTGGAAATTCACAGATATCTCATTTTTTGGTTTCTTTATCTATAAAATGGGACTAGAGACATTATAAGGATGGAAAGACTTGATTCTGCAGTGTTAAGAACACCGACATAACCACAGGTGTGTCTCCTAGGTGACTCTAAATTATTTCCAGTTGACAATGATCATTAATCATTCATTGCACATCCTACCAAAACTCACAGATACATTTCCTTATGAGTGGTAGTCTGGAAGTTTCTAAGTGTTTGCTTTGGCAAGACTCATGACAGCATTTGTGCCTGTTGCATAGTAAAGGGTTTAGATTAACTCAGACTAAACCTTAAACATTCATAGCACTGAGGCTATGCACTTGTAAATCTCTAGTCCCAGAAGAGTGTTTGACATATTAGAAGACACTCAACAAATGTCTGTAGACTAAGTAGATACATTTAAATTGCCCTTAAAGAAGTTTTGAGAGCTGCTAGGTAGACCTATGGGAAAGTCAGAAACTCTTACCCAGGTAGAGGAGTGGTGCTGCAGAATAAACTACACCTGTAGCATGAATTGTTAAAAGGTCTTACTAATAAAAACAACCCAGGAGCCAGATCCTGGGGTGAATGCTGAAAGATCAGAGAAATGGAACAAGCCAGACTGTATGAATCTCACCTTGCCAATTCCTCAGCTGATCTTGTTTTCTCAAACTGAAAGCTTCTGAGTCCTCTCCTGAATGGATCTCAGCCTAACTGCTGCTCAAAAGCCTGAAAGCTTTTGGACGAGAGTTCCAGCACGGCTGTTAGGGTGTTTAGCCATCTGATCACCAGACTAGATCAGATCAGGCTTTCTCTCGACCATTGCCAGCAGTCTACAGAGGATGTATCATTGTGGATTTCTGGGGACCTCTTCAGCACTCTGCCTATTCCTGTTCTCATGTGATCCTCATTTATCATGGTCTGTTATTCCTTGTTCTCCCTTTCTGTTCTTGATCCAGCTGGGATCTTCTGCTCCCCGAAGCTTTATTTCCCTCAAATCTTGCCCTTCATTACTCCCACTGTCGTCCAGGTTGTTCATGTAGATCTCATCCATTTCTCTGTCATTGGGTGATCCCTGTGTCTTTCCTAGGGACCTATTTTCTAGGTAGCCTCCCTGGAGTTGTGTAGCAGTCTAGTCATCTTTGTTTTACATCTAGTATCCTCCTATTAGTGAGTACATACCATGTTTGTCCTTCTGAGTCTGCATTACCTCACTCAGGATGATTTTTTCTAGATCCATCCATTTACCTGCAAACCTCATGATGTCATTGTTTTTCTCTGCTGAGTAGTACCCCATTGTGTATATGTACCATATTTTTTTTATCCATTCTTCACTTGAAGGGCATCTAGGTTGTTTCCAGGTTCTGGCTATTACAAACAATGTTGATATGAACATAGCTGAGCAAATGCTCTTGTGGTATGATTGAGCATTCCTTGGGTATATGCCCAAGAGTGCTACAGCTGGGTTTGGGGGGAGATGGATTCCCAATTTTCTAAGGAAGCGCCATATTGATTTCCAAAGTGGCTGTACAAGCTTGCATTCCTACCAGCAGTGGAGGAGAGTTCTCCTTGCTCCACATCCTCTCCAGCATAAGCTGTCTTCTGTGTTTTTGATCTTAGCTATTCTGACAGGTTTAAGGTCATGCTGGAACTCTCATCCAATAACTGATGGAAGTAGATGCAGAGATCCTTAGCCAGGCCTCAGGTGGAGCTCCAGGTGTCCAACTGTCGAGAAAGAGGAGGGACTGTAAGAGCGTGAATTGTTGAATCAAAGATTGCAAAAAGCACAGGGACAAATAGCCAATTGAATGGAAGCACATGAATTATGAACCAACGGCTGTGGAGCCCCAGCTGGATCAGGCCCTCTGGATAACTGAGACAATTGAATAGCTTGAACTGTTTGGAAGGCATCCAGGCTGTGGGACCAGGACCTGTCCTTAGTGCATGAGCTGGCTGTTTGGAACCTTGGGCTTACACAGGGACACATGCTCAGCCTGGAAGGAGGGGACAGGACCTGCCTGTACTGAATCCACCAGGTTTAAATGAATCTCCAAGGGAGTCTTGGTCCTGGAGGAGATGGGAATGGAGGGGAGGGGCTGAGGGGAAGGTGAGGGTAGGGGTGGGAGGGGGGAGGACAGGGGAACCCATGGCTGATGTGTAAAATTAAAACAAATTATATATATATTTTAAAGCCTGAAAGCTTAACTAGGCTCTAGTTCCTGGTCCTCATGCCTTATAGACCTTTCTGCTTCCTGCCACCAGTTCCTGGGCTTAAAAGCATGAGTCTTTCCCAAGCAAGACAAGAGATCTCAAGTGTTGGGATAAAAGGTGTGTGCCACCACACCTGGCTCTGTTCCTAATGTGGCCTCGAACTCACAGAGATCCACACTGATCTCTGCCTCCCAAGTGATAGGATTAAAGGCATGTGTGCCACCATTTTCTGGCCTCTATGTCTATCAAGTGATTGTTCTGTTCTCTGACCCCAGGGTGAACAATATATTGGGGAACACAATATCACCACACATGCCCCTGTTATTTCAGGCAGATTCTTATTCCTCAGTGCACAGAAAAGTCAGAGAACATTTTGTCTTAACTGTGTGCTAGTAAATTTTGAGGTAGAAAGGAACACTAATCATTTGAACATGTATGTACTGGGGCTGTGTCACATTATTGCACCTGCACAGGTAACACTGCATGGGTCAGCTGGCACCATCACTGAGGTCTCACACGGACTCACAGGTCAGTTTGATAAAGCCTGGAGTACGGGATTTCTAGCATGGGCTGGGTTCCTCAAGGAAACTGTCAGAATGTGGGCCCTTGTGCCTTTTCATCCCTTTATCAGTCTTTTTATTGTCATAGTTGTCACCCAATGGCTGTGATGTGGTACATGAATCTCTAGAAACCACACTTGTGTTTAGAGCAACACAAGGAGACAGAGGTGATTCTAAAGGACAATAGCCCTTTCCTTAGAAAAGCATGAACCTTTGTGGAAGACGCCATTAGTCTTCACTGTCCACCCTACTGACCAGACTACACCATCAGGGCTATATTGAGTCCACACAGACATGTTATGTTTCCTAACACAGTCTATGTTACAGATGAATTTCAAATGGACAACAAATAATTTCTTACTGGGTGTATCCATGTAATAATCATCATCTGAGATTCACATTTACTTGGGTGTCCTGTTTATCCTGTTTTTTTTTCCCTACATTTTTTCACATAACATATTCTGATCATACTACCCTACCAAATATTCTCAGATTCTCCCCACCTCTTTACCTACTCAATTTTACATCCTCTATAAAATAAAATAAAAAATCCTCCAAAGACAAAAAACACCAAGTGATAACAAGAAGCAGCAGCACATATATTAGACCACGGAGTCTGTTTTTGTGTTGGACAACTACTCCTGGGTATGTGGTCTGCCTGGTGTGTGGTTGATATACCCAGTGTCACTCCATTGGAGAAAATGGATTTTCTCTCTCCCAGCAGCTACCATTTTCACATAGCTTCCTTGTGCCCATTTCCTCTTCTCCATGCTGGGATTTTTTTTCTGGTTTGAACCTGTGCAGGTCATGTGCATGCTGTCACAGTCTCTAGGAGGTCTTGTGTATAGAAGATGCTGTTTTCTTGTAGTCATCCATTATCTCTGGTTCTTACAACCTTCCTACTGCCTCTTCCACGTAGATACCTGAGCCTTGAGGGGAAGGCTTTGATAAGGTTGTATAAATCACATTTATTTCTGAGTGCTCCAAGGTTTTGCACTGTCTTCACATTGTCTAGTTGTGGGTTAATCCTTATATACTCCAAAAAGAAGACTGAGTAATGCTTTGATCTATAGGTATAGCAATATATCATCAAGAGGAATTTTGTTACTATTTCTTTAGCAGAATAACAGCAGTAGGTTTTCCCTTAGGGCCATGAGCAATCTAGTCACAGGTTCTTGGCTCCATTAACAGTATCCAGCATGGGTTCCATCCCATGGAGTGGGCCTTAAATCTAATGAAAAAGTGGTTGATTACCCCCTAATGTTTGTCCCACTATTGTATTAGTATCATTTGCAAGCAGGTCATTATTGTAGATAACAGGGTCCATAGCTATGTAAGACTAATGATAACTTTTCTTCTTCAGTAGTGTTTCTAGTACCCACACCCCCAGCACTAAGAAATCTTGTCAGTAGGGGTAAAACTTCTAGTTCATGTACCTGCTCAATTTCTCCATGTTCAATGATAAAAGTAAGTGGTATCTGCAGTAATAGAGGCCAAGCATCAGGTTGGGTATGGAGGATAGCCAATAGCATTGGCAATAACCTGTAATGCTGTGTGTAGGAGTGGGTCTATAGGACTCTTTTGGCCAATGACTCAACAAGATAGAACTCATTTTTTGTACTAGGGGCTTTACATATCATATGATGCCTAGTTATGACATTGTATCCCCATTAGATGGAAAGTCTAAAGCATACATGTACACACACACACACACACACACACACACACACACACACACACACACACATTTCTACAGTCATAGGTTTCCATATGGCTTTTCAAAGGCCTTTAGTGCTAGTTGTCCGTCCCTATACTCCACCCTTCATCCTTAAGTCCCCTCCCCCATCCCATTTAATCTTCCTATTCTAGTTTCCCTTTCTCATTTTTCATATTTCACTGTGTACTTATTCCCTGCTGAGTCAGACAGTTCTCATTAGCTCCCTCTTGAGCATTTTCTCAGATGCAACCATCAATCTTGTTACCTCTCAATATCCCTTTATTCAGTGCTATCCCTCAACAGCAACTACTGTGACCCCAGGTTTATAACAACTTATTAGGAACAGGGTGCACATTAGGGGAAGAGTGTCTGAATCTGTTCCACCTTTGAGGGCTAGTGAGAGCATGGAGAAAGTAAGATCCTGCTGGGCTAGAAAGCCAGAAGCAATACAGAGGATTCTTGATCTGGCCTTTGTCCACGTAGGGTTTATGATAAATGAATCAAAGAATAGATGATGTCAACAATTCTGCTATGAATAGCAAGAAGACAAAATTTGGCAAAGGATTTAAATAGATATTTCTACTAAAAAGTCATAAAAGTGAACTGCAAAACCCACATGGAAAGACACTTAATAAAATTAGCAACCAGGGAAATATGCATCAAAACCACCATAAGATTCCAGTGCATACCAAGCAATATGGCGAAAACTGACAGAACAAATGTGAATGGGGATATAATGAGGCTGCAACCATCACACATTGCTGATAGGATTGTAAAGTCAGAAGAGAGACTGGCAATTATTTTGATAACTATTGCTTAATATGACCCAGTATTTCTACTGTTAGATATATACCTAAAATAATTTAAAATACTTCAAAAGAAATTCATGCATGCATACTAGGAATTTTCTCTTTCTTTCTTTCTTTCTTTCTTTCTTTCTTTCTTTCTTTCTTTCTTTCTTTCTTTCTCTTTCTCTCTCTTTCTTTCTTTATTATTTCCTTTTTTTTTTTTTTTTTTTTTTGGTTTTTCAGTATAAGCTTTCTCTGTGTAACAGTCCTGGTGTCCTGGAACTCACTCTGTAGACCAGGCTGGCCTCAAACTCACAGAGACATGCCTGCCTCTTCCTCCCAAGTGCTGGAATTAAAGGCGTGCACCACCACCACCACCCAGCTAGGAATATTCTCAATAACCAAATTCATGACTGTTCATGATATTTCCCTGTGTTTTAACTGACAACTGGAAAAACATTTTCTGTATATGCATATGGATAAGGTAGAATATGACTCAGTAATAAACAGGAATGCAATACTGGTTTGATGTCCAAGAAACTGGAAACATGCTGGTTGAATGAACATAAACATGAAACATCCCATGAGCTATAGTTTCATTTACATAAAATATCCAGAACTTTAAAAAATTCTGTAGAGGTAGAAAGTAGATTACTGATAACCAGAGGATTATTCGAGAGAAACATTGGGCTGACTACTCCTAGGACTTACTAATAATTGGAGGGGGAGATTAGAATTTTTCTAGAATTAGAGAATAGTGGTGGTTCATATGTTAAAATTTCTGAACTGTATGCTTTAAAAGGGTGAATTTGAGTTGGCAAGATGGCTTATCAGTCAAGGGCACTTGATGCACAAGCATAAGATCTGAGTTCAGAACCCCAAAACTCATGTAAAAAGCCATGCTCAACCATATAAGTCTTCAACCCCAGTGCTCAGTGGGATAGGGTGGGTAGGGACAAGCAGATGCATGGGACTTGATGAATGCCAAAGTATCTCAAAAGTAATGAGCTCCAGATTCAGTGAGAGACCATGTCTCAAATACATACAGTGAAGAACTAAAAAGATGGGCAAGTAGCATTCTCCTGTGACCTTTGTACATGCATGTAGATACATGCACCCACAACATACATGTGCACACACATACACCATACACACAAAGAGAGAGAGAGAGAGAGAGAGAGAGAGAGAGAGAGAGAGAGAGAGAGAAATAAAAATAAAGGATGACTTTATGGTATGTGAAGTAATAATAACAGCATGGTGATAATAATAATAATAATAACAACAACAACAACAGTATAGCAGATGCTGCGTGCTGAGGCTTCCAGAGTGCTGAATGTTATGATGTTTCCATGTTTCAAGTAACTTTGGGTTCCACATCATTGGCTGACTTAAGCAAATTCTAATTAATGTTTTAAAAGAAAAAATACCTACTCTGTTGTTTTTAGAGACAGTTCTGGGACGAGGCAGTGTGGAGGGTACACTTTTGGAATGAAGTTCTTTGCGCTGAGTAAGCTTAGCTTTACAAAACACTTAGTATTCATCAATTCATTCCCAAACTGTTGACAGCATATCTGCTAAACATCAGAGACCACATTTGGTGGTGGGTTGGAAACATTGCTACAGCCTGCTGAGCTTAGTGGTGGGACCTGTCACTGGCACACACAGAAGTCACATTATGTTTTGGACTCACAGAAATGGATAGAATAATATGGTCCTTCTCTCACAGAGAAGGGATATATCTGTTAAATAATAATAATAATAATAATAAAACCTAGACAGAAATCTGTAAAATTGTGCTGGAGGGTAAGAACTGGGATAGTAAGGTATACTCACATGGCAGAAGCAAGAAAAGATGCTCAGACATGCTTTTTTTCTTACTTCACTTTGAACTTGTGAAAGCTTCACAGAGATATGCTTGCCCAGATCTAAAATACACAGGGGGGAAGGGAAGGGACTGGAAGAGAAATGAGAGCCTAGTGTCAGAAGAGAACTTGAGAGAAAGACAGGAGTTGTTTGTACCAATCCACATAGGTGTGTCTTTGTCCTGCTCTGCCTGCTGGGAGTCTTTCAGAGTGAGAGGACAATCTGGTGGGAACTGTTGGGCAAGAAAACTGGATGCACAGACTTGTCACAAATCTATGTTACAGTCCTAGGGATGCCAGGAGACCTGTCTAATAGTCATCTCTGTTCTCCCATTGCCCATTTCAACAAGCAATGTTTCCTCTGGGTGTATAAAAAGAAAGGGGAGAAGAAGGTGGCACAGTGCTTCTGATGTGTTAGATACCACATCAGACTTTGTGCCTCTCTCAGCAGCACCAGGCTGAACTCTGATGATGGTCAGACAGAATAGGATGGGGTGGGCCTTAGATCCCCAAAGTGGAGTTTATTTCCCAGAGCTGAAGCCTTAGCTTAAAGTTGCTTCCTAAACACAAAGACAAGCTAAGAGCTACAAGAGGGACCCGTGGCCACAACTGCTAGGGAAGCAGAAGCTTTAGTATTGGATGAGCATGGAAAAACTTTCCTACATTCTTTTGGTGGAACTATCTGAGGCTGAATTAAGAAGTTTAAGTAGATGGGCCTCACTTATGTTTACAAAAGGTTAAATGAGCTTTCTATCTAATTGCTTTTGTAGGCTGATAAGATTCAACGAGTAAATGGCTGATCTTATAAAAACAAAAGGCAAATAACTGAGCCCAGGGGTTGAGAGACTATGGCCTTTGAATTCAACCAACTCATAGCATGTTTGCACAGCATTGGATGCCCATCATTCATGCATGTATTCCCTTTTACCGCGCATATGTTACTCTGGTGAAAATGAGTGGGTATAGCAGAAATCTTAAAAATTCTTATTAATAAAAACAAACCTGAAGCCAGGTATTGGGGTAAATGCTGGAAGATCAGAGAAGAAGAACAAGCCACAACTACCTCACCTTGCCAGTTCCTCAGCTGATCCTGTTTCCTCAGACTGGAAGCCTCTGAGTCCTTATCCAATTGAATCTCAGCTGAACTGCTTCTTGAAAGCCTGAATGCTTAACCAGTCAAATGCTTCAAGTTTCTGGTCTTCATGCCTTAAATATCTTTCTGTTTCTGCCATCACTCCCTGGGACTAAAGGCTCACTTCTTTGGATTAAAGGTGTGTGTCACCATGCCTGGCTGTTTCCAATATGGCCTTGAACTCACAGAGATCCAGAGGGATTTCTGTCTCTGGAATGCTAGGATTAAAGGCGTGAGTGCCACCATTATCTAGCCTCTGTATCTAGTGGCTGTCTGTTTTCTGACCCCAGATCAGTTTATTAGGGTGCACAATATTTGGGGGAACACAATACCACCACAAGTGGCTGTGATAAACTATGCCTCACAATGCTCACAGCTTGCCTATCTGGCCTTTTATAGTTTCTGACTTGATGTACTTAATTGTATCTACCCCAGATATATTCGATCACTCATTCATTCATTCATTCACTCACCCATTCATTCCATGTTAATTGTAATTCATTTACTCATGTGAATTGAAAGTGTACTGCAAAATGTGCCCGGGGCTTGGAGAGAGATCTAGAAGCCCTAGTTCTTGTCAGTTCATAGCTGTATGGTTAGGGGCAGACACAGGTGGGTGCTATATATGGCAATCACTGTGAAAGCAGTAAGCAGAACAGGCTGCCAGCCCTGATGGATTGGGAGTGGTTTTCCAGATACAATTAGTGTCTTCAATGTCCCATGAGTTGGAGGGCTAATCATAGCCTGTGACAGTTGCAGGAAGTAGTAGAATCTTTAAGAGGTGGAGGCTAGTGGGAGAAGGATAGATTTTGGGTATCATGCCTTTGAAAGGGATTTGGAGGCATGGGCCCTTCCTCTATCTCTTTGGCATTCTGGCTGCATCTTCCTGTGACATATGTTTCTACACAGTATGCTGCCTAACAGGCTCCAAAGAAATTACCCAGCTGACCGTGGACTGAATCCTTCTACATTGTGATCCCAAACAACCTTTTTCTCTTGTAAGGTTAATTATCTCAGGTCTTTTGTTATACTCACATAAAATGATCCACACACAGAATGTTATGATCTCTAGCTGAGCTTGCTCAAAAATAAGTTTTGTGACACCTTCTACTCCAAGTGAGGGGCCTGGGCCACCAGCACTGAAGTCACCTGGGTGCTCTTGTAAAAGGCTCACTTCATGCCCTTCCCTCCCCTTCCAGACAGATAAGAGAAGGTTTTAATAAGCTTCTTGAGGAATTTGTTCTCAAATTAAATGTAAGAGGTTTTGACTTAGGTGAAGTATGTGCCAGTTACCTTCATGTGTGTTCCTATAAACTAGGTCCTCAGTAATACTAACCCAGCTCAAACAGGGACTCTGCCTCAGGGAAGGTCCCAGCACACTTCTTATGCCAAGCAACTCTTCCTGTTTCTTTAGAACTCCAATGCCTGTTATGGCAAGCTACGGTGACTGATGGCTCCTCTCTGCATCTTTGGAAACTGGCCATGACTCTTGGTCCTGGAAGGGTTTCAGAAGAAACTCTGTCTTACAAAGAGAGCCAGATCCCCTCTGACCTCATGCCCTCTGTCAGAAATTACACATCTGCACTCTCCTTTTCTGCTGTCATTCTTTAACAGGAGCTCTAGTCCAACAAAGGTTCATCATATCCTTATGATTTCCCAACCTTCCTGAAGACAATAATCACCCAGGGCCCTTGCAATAGCTAGCAAGCTAGTACAGCCAGCTAAGACCTCCTACTAACCTGAAGGTTTGACCTTCACCTTGGGAAATTTTTATCAGGGAACCTGAGGAACACTGGGCCCCAGAGTTTAGGACTGTGGGTATCTAAAACCAGATCCCTGGATAACAATCATGTTTCAGTCCATTTCCACTCTATAATTTCACATGAGTTAGAGATTCAAACAAGCATTAGTTTCTTCCCCTGTACAATAAGGGTGAATATAATGCCTCCCCTTAGGCTTCTTTTAAAAGTAAAGTGAGGCATGAGAATGGAATAGCTGGCAGAGTATGAGGCACAGATTAACCCTGATTGGAATGTTATTTAGCTTTTAGAGTCTCCTAATGAGTTAGGAGTAACTGGATATTAACAAGCTAACGGCTATGCACTGAAAAAGGAATGGAATGCACATTTCCCCATCCTTGCCTCATGGTCTAAGGTAAGCCTTCATTTAACTATCCTTGCCCAATGGCCTCTGGCTTTACTCAACTCTGCAGTCTCATTTCCTGCCTAATCTGTTCTAAAATGTCTTAATGATTTTGGACTTGCCTACTCACACACCCCACTCACCTTGTATCCAACCCATCTGCAGGAAGCTGCTTCTGTCTGGAATATCTGCATCTCCTTCGATTCACCTGACCAGCAGAGAGCTCCTGGGCGGGTGTTGCACAGCTTGGTTCTGTCATTCCCCATTGTGAGAGCACCGAGCTTATCTTTCTTTTGTTTGTGTGGCACATCCAAGAACCTCAGTGACAGGAAAAGGGAGGTAATACACTCTTGAAGTACAACATGCTTCAAAGACAGGTAGATGTGTGAGCTTGGAAGACCAAGGGTGGGTCCAGTGCATGAAGCCTCTTATGTCCAGCTGGCCATTGGGACTTTGTTTAAGAAAGTACTTCCAGGTGAGAAACAGAAATATCCCACATGGAGCTCCAAGACAGTGAAGATGCCTACCAGGGAAGCCCCCCTCCCAAGGGTCTGTGATGTCAAAGGGAAACATGATAAACATTTATTAAAGATGTCCAGATAAGTTTTACCCAGACAACTCCAGTAAAAGCATGTCTGCAGCTAAATCAAATGTGACAACAGCTTGTGAGGGGAGAAGAGAATAAAGAGAAAGAGAGGGCTATGGGAATTACAGGGGGTATGATAACAGACCCATGGGGATGCTATGAACGAGTGGAAAGTGGCAGCATTGGGAAAGGAGCTTTGGAAGTATGGGTGGGACCAAGGCACACTTTGTGGTTTGGCCATTTCACATTTTCATGTCAAAGACTTGAAATGGTCCAGGGGACAATCTTGAGACATGAATTAGCCAAGGTGCAAGCCAGGTTGAAGTTTGGTTGGGTCTTTGGGCTCAGTGTTTACAGGAGTCTTTTGTATTACATGGGAATTGACAGAGCAAACTAAAAATTCTCTGTATTCTTTGTAGATCTGAGAATGGACTCAGGAGTTTCACTGAGCTTCCTCTTGGGGCAGGAGCAGGAACTATGAGGAAGCTATGTGGGTATATGTAGACAGGGAAGAGGTACTCAAAGCAGGGATGCACTAGTGTGGGCTGCCTCAGTGGAGGCATCGATCTAAGCTTTGCATCAGTTGAATAGTGGTTGGGAAATGTCTGGTACTGTCACTTCCTATTGCATGTTACTTCCTACACTTGTCCCATCCCTGAGGGTCCTTGTAACCAATATACTGTAATAAGACATTAGTTCTGTGTAAATAGTACCCCAGCTCTGTGTGAGCCACTTCCAACAATGATTCATTCCTCACTCATCCCATATATCTCTCCTGGCTTGGTTGCTTCTTTTACCACAGTGTGTGCCCCTGATGCCAACATAAAGACACAGCTAATCTTGGGAAGCAGCAAAGGAGCACAGGACAGAGCAAAGAAGATTCTAGAAGTAGTATTTTTCAGTTTGTCACATGTCCCAGACAGCCTGGGTTTGACCCCTAGTACTGAAAAAAAAAAGTGTGTGTTGAGGAGGAATCCAAATAAACTGACTTGCCCAAGGTTAGCGTCCATTGGGCAAGCCTGATGCCAGTGTTGCAGAATTCTTGCCTCCTTATGGTGAGGCATACATACAGCTCTTTCTGGATGCACATTTTGGGGCAGGGATTACAGAGCTGCTCTAGTCTACATGGGAAGAGTTTCAAGTGAGCGACTACAGTGGGAAATGGTTCATTTGCATGCCCAAGTGTATAGTGCCATATGTGGCCCTGAAAAACATGTGCACTGCTTAGATGTGGAAAACTACAACTTCCATGCTACTGGAGAATGGCAGAGTCTGGAGCCAGGTGGCCTGATGACTATAAGTCCCTGACATTCCCACTCACCATCTTCTGGTTCCTATTTTGCTCCTTCTCTTTCTCCTTTCTCTTCCTCTCTCTCTCCTTCTTCCTTCCTCCCCTCTTGTAAAATAATGAGATCCAAGGATAGAGATACTGCTCAGTGGTAGAGTGATTGCTTAGCATGCACAAGACCCTGGGTCTGCTATCTATACTGACAAAAAAAAGAAGTTCCAAAAGCTAAGTGACTTGCTCAAAGTAAGCAAGCAGAAACAGTATCCCCACTTCCCATGCTGGAGTCATTTTCAAGGCTGCAATTTGAAGAGCATTAAACAAAGTCATCTACAAAGCAAAGACCTTTCTGGCAAAACTAGTCAAAACAAATCTAAGCAAAACAAACAAAACCTTAAAAAAAAAAAACCCACAAAATAAATCCCAAACAATTAAGCCTCCTACAAAACATGCATTTAGCTATTATTTATTAATTGGATTTCTGTATGTACCTGGCAAGGTTGAACTTGACCTCCAAAGGTCTGATTGTGGAGGTCAGTGCTGTAAGCAGAAATCTTAGCTTGTCTGGTTGGTACAGTGGCAGCCATGGCACTGGGTGAGAGGAGTGAGCACATGTGATCTTTGCTGAAGGTAATCTATGCCACAGAGGCAGTTATCACAGAACAATCACAATTTCTCTAGGGTCCGGGGGAAAAGATCATTTGAGAAGCCTTACTTTCGGTGAGTCCATCAACTGTGTGTCTGTCTCAGGAGCTGACAATCAAAGGAATAAAAAGACAACCTCCTCTTCCTACAAAAATGCCCTTTCTTTTAATTATGCCATTTCCTGTTGTTCTCAGAAAAACTTTGAGAATATATCTCATGCTGCAGTGGGTGATGGGATGGGTAAGAATGGACTGGGGCTGCCTGGTGAGAAAGTCCTCCTTGGGGAGAAACAGTGAACTCAGGTGACTGGGTGACTGGGATGCCTTTCTCATTCTCAAGGTCCTCACTTAATGGGGGGCAGGGGGTAAGAAACCGTCCTGATGGGATTTCCATGCAAAATAAGAGTCATTTGTATAAAAGCTTCATACCTGCCGGGCGGTGGTGGCACATGCCTTTAATCCCAGCACTCAGGAGGCAGAGCCAGGGGGATCTCTGTGAGTTCGTGGCCAGCCTGGTCTACTGAGTGAGATCCAGGAAAGGTGCAAAGCTACACAGAGAAACCTTGTCTCGAAAAACCAAAAAAAAAGTGCTTCATACCCATTTGTCACCATATGGTTAACACATAGATGTAGTTAGAGTTTTCCTACCTGGCCCAGTCAGGACAAATCTCTCTCACCCACCAGTCCCACAGTTGCTCAGACCCAACCAAGATAGCACACAGAAACTTATATTGCTTACAAACTGTATGGCCGTGGCAGGCTGCTTGTTATCTACCTTTTCTATCTTAAATTAACCCATTTCTGCTTATCTATACTTTGCCACATGGCTTGTGGCTTACCAGTGTCTTTACATGTTGCTTCTCATGGCGGCAGCTGGTGGTGTCTCCCCCCAGCCTTCTACTTCCCAGAATTCTCTTCTCTCTTGTCCCGCCTATACTTCCTGCCTGGCCACTGGCCAACCAGAATTTTATTTACACAGAGTGATATCTACAGCACTTCCCCTTTTCTTTTTTTTTTAAGGGAGGTTTTAACTTTTACATAGTAAAATTACATATAACAAAACAATTATCAAGCAAGAATTACAGTTACAATATGAAAAAAGATATCCTATCTATCTTATATTTGTGAGTCTAAGGTTTTATATCTAACTTATCTTGTATCATAACTGAGGAAATTATTAACTATCTAGTCTTCAACCACATCAAAGACCTCAGAAGGATATAATATTACCTGAGAACCGGGAGAAGGATGCAAGCATTTTTCAGGAGTCTTGGAAGAGTAGACAGAGACAGCTGGCAGCCTGGACAGTCACCTAATATTCCTTTGTAAAGTTGGGGCATTTGTCTTCAGCCCACAGGGCTAGAGTCTCTCAATCACTTCTCTCAGTGTCCTGTAGAATGTCTGGCATTTTCCTCTGTGAAGCAGGAACCTGAAGGACCATTTTGTCAAGCAAAGTTTAGTGGTCACCTTTCTATGGGTCCTGCATGTCCAGTCGATCAAGCAGTTCAGGCAAGAACAGTTTCTTGCCCAAATGGCTGTTTTTGCCAAGGTGAAGATAAACTCCATATGGAGTGTCTTCAATGCCCATCCTCCTCTCTGAAGTAAATCGGTGCTGCCAGGAGCAGACATGTCTCATTGTCCAGAAAGTCTAAATTTTAAAAATATTTTAAATGCCATATTCTGAAGGTCTTTGAAGTATTTGAAGATTACCTATCTGAAATATCTCTATGTATATGTAGAAGACTTAAGTAACATGGCTACGAGTATGATTATCATAGATGACTAATTATTAATCTATTTTTAATTATCTATTACAATTTAAAATGAGCTATACAAACATAATACCTTAAACATGAGTAGAAATATACACACAGTATAACAAAATTAACTTTAAATTTGTATCAATAGACTAAAATCTATACCAATGTAAAACATTTTAAACAAGTTGTTGCTCTTTAGAAGTAAGTTCCTTAATCTATCCTTTCATCCTATTATATCTGTATCATATCCCCTTTTCTTATTTAGAAAGAGATCACATTTATAATCAACCTGCTTTAAAGAAAAATATTGGTTTTTCTCTGTCCCACACCAGAGGGCTCTTCTGATTTGGGACACAAGAATCTCTTAACCCTTTCTTTTAGCAATATGTCTGGGTTTAGAGAAGGAGTGAGCCAATTCCATCTCCAAAGCCAGCTTGATAATTTTGGGAATGTGGGCGTAGTTTTTCTTACTACTTCCTGCTGGAGGGGGGCGCTGTATCTTATGGGGACATAAAGAAAATTTTAGGATTATGGAGTAGTCCATTAGGGTAAACCTCTGAGCCAGTTGTCTTGAAACCATTCTGGATGTCGGATCATCTGGGCCATGGTGTCATCAGAGACCTTTCAGGTGGTCTTGGCTGATCAAACCTGATATATATTAATCTGGAACAAATCCATAGCCTCTGGCTTTCTGTGGAAACAAAAGCAGAGACTCCTTTCCAAAGCAACATATCCTTATATCCAAATTTTGAAGTCAAGGTACCTTTAAAATTTACATATTTGTTTAACTCAACAGCTTTTACGATCAAATCTTTTTCTGTAGTTAAAAATTCCAAAGACAACATAAACCAGATTCTCTGTGTAATATCCATCTTTGTAAGACTGAAACACTGCTGTGGCTGCTGGCTCCGCCCTCCTCAGCTTTCCAACATGGCGGTGGTACAGTTTACCGCCAGCTCTGGGTCTGGAGCCATGTGTACCATCAACTATCAGAAGCAGTTCTATCAAAGCAGTGCATAGCCCAGAAACCTTTTTTTTTTTTTTTAAACTAGCAAAGGCTAAATCTACCATGCAGCAGAGTAAAGTGCCGCTTGTAGACTCCTCATTCCCACCACACTGCGGGTCAGACGCACACGCCAGGAACCCGCCACAGTAGCTCAAACCTGCAGGCTGCCGCTAAATTGAGAGAGACAACTTGGAAGCTGTTTTTAGCTCCGTTTTAGAATCTTTTTTCTCAGGTTTTAGGTGGAAACTCTTGCCAACACGTTGGGCGCCATTTGTAGTTAGAGTTTTCCTACCTGGCCCAGTCAGGACAAATCTCTCTCACCCACCAGTCCCACAGTTGCTCAGACCCAACCAAGATAGCACACAGAAACTTATATTGCTTACAAACTGTATGGCCGTGGCAGGCTGCTTGTTATCTACCTTTTCTATCTTAAATTAACCCATTTCTGCTTATCTATACTTTGCCACAAGGCTTGTGGCTTACCAGTGTCTTTACATGTTGCTTCTCATGGCGGCAGCTGGTGGTGTCTCCCCCCAGCCTTCTACTTCCCAGAATTCTCTTCTCTCTTGTCCCGCCTATACTTCCTGCCTGGCCACTGGCCAACCAGAATTTTATTTACACAGAGTGATATCTACAGCACATAGAAGAGAGCCATCCCCATTCGTCATGCCTGGCAGCCACATTTTATTTTCTTTTATCTTCAACTATCCTGTAGGGTTGGACTGGGTGTGTGTGTGTGCAGAAAGACGAGTCACATTGGCAAGTGTACTATCTCATTATCACAGATAGTTAATAATGTTTCCCACACTAAAGTAATGAGGATCAGCTAACTGGTCTTGTTGAATCTGGGGGTTGGGAGGGTCTTAAACAATTTCTAGCTTAATCATAATTCAGTGCACTACTCTCCTACACAATACCAGGACAAGAAACATATGCCATCAGCATTAAGGCTCTTAGTGACTAAGAAATGAGCTGGACATGGTGGTGCTCTTTTGTAGTATCAGCATTAGGGGAGGTTGAGGAAGGAAGATTGGGACTTTTAAGGCCAGCATCAGCTACATGAGGCCTTGTCTCAACTGCCTTCATACCTTAAAAAGAAAATAAACTTGCTGAAGAACCTGGTTCATTGTTTGGTATTTTCTACCATGAGAAAATTCTTCTCAGTGGTGGGTGATGATGCACTCTTCTGTCTATTCTACCCTTGATCAACACCCTGTGCAGATGAAGTCTGTATCATGTTTTCAGAAAATATGTAGCTTTCTATCTAGCTATGGGTCTACTTCTTCAGAGTGGGCTTTTCATTTTTCTCTTAAGTTTCAGTGTTTTTGAATGCATCCAAAACAAAAGGACTTTTAAAACTTAGTGTCACTTTATTTCTCTTAATATCTGTGTGTTTTGATAAGTAGTGTAGTGCTGTGTTTAACAGGGTAGGCTCTGCAGGTTCCTAGCCAGGGCCCATATCCCAGCTCAGCTACTTACTGGTAGGGTAACTATGACACAGATAATTAAGCTCCTTTAGCATCATTTTCATCAGTAGAATGGAGATGATGATAATGAAATCTTGCAAAAATTACTGTGAAAATTAAAATGAGTTATACAGTCATCATTGTATGTTTGCTACAAAATGAGTGACCAGTAAATACACATCCCTTTCCTACACACCACACACTGGAGACAAGGGGCTGCTGATGTCTGGATAGGGTTTAAGTGTGTCCTATGAAGCTTCCTAACTTGGAAGCTCACTCCCCAGTGCAATGATGTTCAACTGTATTGTAGTCATTAGGGGTACCACCCTTGGGAGAGATTAAGGTGTTTCTTATTAGAACCTAATGGAGGCCTCATAAAACAGTAGATTGTTATGGCAGGAAAACAGGCTCCTCCTATGGCTTCTTAGCTCACCATGTTGCCTATTTCACATGTGCTCTACCACTGTGATACCATCTACCATGAAGTCCTCACCAGAGCTGAATAGAAGCTGGTGAACTGCGCTTGGATCGCCGTACTGGTGAGCTAAATATACCTCTTAATTTTTGCACTGGTCACTCAGTACAGATCTTGTTAAAGCAATCATGAAACAATATATAGGTTTTGTGGATTCCTTTTCTGAGTTTGGAATACTTCATCTTACTGATTGCATGGCAGACTTTCAGATATATTAAAATAAGCCCAAAAAAGTTTGCTTCATGGACATTGGGATAGTTCCTAAACAAATAAGGAAATTGAATGCCAGTTTAGTGAGTTGACTGAGGATTTTATTTTTAGATGAGTATTTATTAGTTTATTGAAAATTAAATTAATATGTGCTAAGATGGAAAAGTTTTAGGCAGTGACTTAAGGTATCATGCCTATATGAGGGACTTAATTTGGGTTTCCCCAAAGGCAAAACAGCTATTAAAGATTGTATTTTATGCCCTAGAACTTCATCTCACTGGTAAATTCTGGGAAATGATTAAGGTCATATACCTTAGCATCACTTCATCTTAAGCAGAGTAAGGATATGGTAGATTGAATAGGAATGCCCCCCATAGGCTCATGTATTGGAATGATTGGTCCTTGGTTAGTGGAACAATTTGGAGAGGATTAGGAGGTATGGCCTTACTGGAAGAGTTGTGCCACTAGAAGATGGACTTTGATGTTTCAAAAACCCACACCATTCCCAGTTAGCTTTCCCTACTTCCTACTTGCAGATCAAAATGTAAACTCTCAACTACTGCTCCAGCATCATGCTTGGCTGCCTGCTGTCATGCTCCTCACTGTGATGGTCATGGACTTGCCCTCTGAAACTGGAAGCCACCAATAAAATCTTTCTTCTATAAGTTGCCTTAGTCATGGAAATTTGTCACAGTAAATTCATAGTAACTAAAACATTGGGAAATTTATTCTCCATGTCCCAGTAAGCATTGCAAAGGACTAGAAAAAGCCACCTATCAATACACTGGCATTTCAAGTTCCCTTGTATGCCCTGAAGCATGTAGACAACACACTGACAGTCTCTATTGTAATCCCTTGTTCATGTTTAATTACTTTTGGTGAGAAGACTCAAAGCAGTCTCTGAGTGAGACACACTGTGTGAGATTCTCTGCCAAGCTGAATTAACTTGATGCCCTACTGTCAAGGGTAAAAAGTATCTATCTACCTTACCCATGCATAGAAGGCAGAATATTGGAAAGTTTGAGCTCTTTCCCAGCCAACCCATGCTATGGACATTACAGTTTTTAAGAAGGCCAGTAGGACCACTTTGTGAGTCATTCCAAGAGAAAGAACACGACAAATACACTTTTTTTGTGTGTAACACCCCTTCAAGCAGAGGCTTAAAAACAACAGTCATTCATTATCTGTCATGATTCTATGGTATCACTAAGTTCAAGTAGGCAGTTCTTCACCATGAGATGCCAGTTGCTGGCTGCAATTGTGGAATGGCTCAGTGAGGCCACAATTTACAAGGTATTATTTGCATACTTAGCAATTAGTATGGACTGCCAATGGGATTTTCCGCTAGGGCTGATGAATGAAGGGCCTTAGTCCTCCTCAGTGTGACTTCTTCATGAGGTGTGGGCTTCCTGCAGTATGGTAGATTATTTCCAAAAGAACTTTCTGGAAGAGGGCAACTGAAGATATTTAATGACTATCCTAGGAAGCTACACAGCTTCACTTCCACCATACCCTGTTAGGGAGTCCCAGTGCCCGTCCAGAAGCAATTTGAGGGAGAGTGTTATTCAAGAAAGAAAATTCTAGGAACTGGTTACCACTCAGGCCTTCTGTGGAGATGTACGATGATGATGAAGGTCTGAAGTCCTGATTGGGAAGGGACTGTGAATTCCTTTCCATGGGAGCTACATCATGGAGGAGCTGAGAATAGGCTCCTCAGATCCCATGAGCATGAAGGTGGGTTCCCAGGGAGGTGAGCCTCCTTCCACCCAGGAGGTGAAGATGTTTGTTTCTTGTCCCTGCCTTGTTTGCTTTGCTCAACAGAGAAAAGAAACGAGTGTCTGTTGAAAACTGAAGTCACCATGGAGTGGATGAAGAAGTGAGTGAATCAATGACATGTCAAACTGGCTCCAAAGTTTTTTATTTTCATGAGCATTCTCCTACCCAATGGTTAAAAAGAAAACGTTGGGGGCAATTATGTTTTACCTTAGTGACACTTCGAACAAGATTTCCTTCTGCCTTTCTCAGTGCGTGGTGGAAAGGAGTTCAAATGCTAATTATGGGGCTGGACTTGTGTGTCTCCACCTTAAAAAAAGAAGAAAAAACAAAGAAAGAAAAGACAAATATGAGTGCATTCTTCTAGGAAATAAGGTTGTGGCCCAACTGGAATAATCATGCTGAACTTCACAGCATGCTTTTCTGCTTGACGGCCTCCTTTTATTTTGTTTTCCTCTTGTTATTCCAGCTTATTTTCTCTTTGTGCCAGTTTTCTGATTTATTTAGGTTTTTTTTTTTTTTGTCTTTTTTTTTGTCATGCTGTGCTATGTGTAAGGACTTCCTCAAATTATTTTCAGAATGAGGCTGAGTTTGAACAAATAAATGTGTCCTGAGTTCACAATAGCAAGCCTTGAGTTGTCCTAGGCCTTTCCCTTCATTTCCTCTCCATCCTCTTCCAAGTCATTAGCTCACCCCCACATGGCATTCCAAACAAGTATGTGCACTCTCATGTGGGAGGTTACACATGTATATGTGTATGTGGAAGCCAGAGGTCAACCTTGGGTGCCTCTCCACTTTGTTTTTGAGGCAGGACCACGTAATGGTCTAGAATGCAATGATTAGGTTAAGCTTACTAGCCAGTGAGCCCCAGGGATCTGCCTATCTCTGCCTTTCCAGTGCTGGCTCCATGCTCAACCTATTTCACATTACTTATGGGGCTTGAACCAGGTCCACATGCTTATATTGGAAGTCCTTTACTGATGGTGTCATCTCCCCAGCCCACACCGTGAGTTCTTTATTCCAAGATTTGTCATGAAAGATGTAAGGTCTCATGACTATACCAGCAAGAGTTGGCTTTTGACTGTATCAGAAAATTCCCATGAGAGTTGTGTGTGCTTATAACCAGAGCTTTTAAGGTAAAGGCCAGACCACTAGGAGCTGCAACAAGTTCTCCTGAGACATCTGGGTAGTGATATTTTATTTGTGCTCTAACAAATAAAGCTTGCCTGAGGATCAGACCACTGTATTAAGCACAGAGGTCAGGCAGTGGTAGCACACACTTTTAATCCTAGCATTCAGTAGGCAGAGATTCATCCAGATCTCTGTGAGTTCAAGGTCACACTGGGAATAAAGCCAGGTGTGGTGGCACACGCCTTTAATCCCAGTGCTAGTTATCCATAGAGGTCTGGAGGTCTGTACAGACAGGAAGTGATAGAGCTGGGTGGAAAGAGGAAGTGATGTAGCTGGGGGGAGACAGGAAGTAAGAAGGCAGGGCACAGAAAGGATGTAGGTGTGAATATACAGGAAGTAGCTATCTCTTGGGCTAAGGATTTCCTAGAGGTAAGAACTTGTGCCTGGCTTGTTCTATCACTCTGATCTCTCAGCTTTCACCTCAATATCTGTCTCTGGATTTTTTTTTTATTAATAAGGCCTTTTTAAGATTCATGTTATACATCTGTCCCTATACATCAATTAAAGAAACAACCAAGGGCTGGGGAGATGGCTTAGTGCATAAGAGTGCTTCCCATGCAAACACGAGGACCTCATCATGCACAGATAAATCTTTGTCCTTAACCTTCCTCTTGAGTCACTTTGGATGCCCAGAATAGAAGACCGCTGAACATACCCTTCCCCACTATGAAGGCACCAACCCAAGATGCCCAAGCCTTATCCTGGAGCAGAGGTAATCATCTCTTGAGAGACATCTTACCTATCCTCTCAGGCATCCACATAAAAAGATGGGTATATCTACATGTGCTTGTAATCCTAGCATTAGATGAACAGAGACAGGAAGATCCCCAAAGCTCACTGGCCAGACAGACTTGCCTGAACAGTGAGTTTCTAACTCAGTGAGAAACCCTGTTTCAAGGCAATAAGGTGGACTACAGTACACGAGGACACCCTATGTCTTGTTTGGGTCTCTGCACGGACACACACAGGTGAGTATAATTGCACACTCACATGCATGTATCACATACACACACGTACACATGTATGCACAAAAAAGCAAGTAACAGCAAGCAATAAGAAGAGATTTGTTCAGTTCAATGTGACCACAAAGAAAAGGAGAACAAATGAAGAGGTAGAGTAGCTCTAAGTGAGTCTTGGGGTACTGATAGGAGCTTTAAGTTAAATCAGAGGGCAAGAAATAAGCATGGTTATGCAGTTCTGGTAGAAAGTGGAGCCCCTCATCATTGTCTCAGCTCTGGCTCTGCAAGGTGATCTGAAGACATCCTTGTTGCTTGAGGGGATAAAATGGTTCTCAGGAGATGATGGCTTCTTCTCCAGTAGAAGACTTGGGCCTCCTGGACAGCTGTTTTCACAGTGAGGAGGGGTGTGTACTTCAGAGTTCTTCTATTCTAGAGATCCAAGGTGACTCAGAAGAAAGCTAAGGACCATGACTTACCTTTGTGCCTTCAGCATGCAAAGTGGGTGAGATGACCCCATGTAAAGGAGACAGACATAGGAAGAAGACAGAGAGGTCAGGCTTTTATGCTTCATTTGGTTATCTGTGGGTCTAAGTGAAGAGCAGAGCCAATACACATTAGCAAAAGCAACCTCCAAGCATCTGTTTCATGCTGGCTCCTGAGCATCTAGTCCTATACAACCAAAGAAATTATTCATCTGGAAATGCAAATAATGGACTTTGATTCTTCAATGACCCTTTTACTGAATTACAATTCTAAGACTTTTCTACATCAATTTGATGATATACTGGCATTACCTATGAAATAACTATATCATCTTTTTTTTTTTCCTTGTAAGAATGTGTTTGGTAGATTTAAGAAGGATTTTGGGTTCAACATGGTTCCCAAAAATGGCAGTGATGGGGACAATGTCCTAAACAGAAGAACTATGACCTGGGTAAAGGGTTGTTAAAATAACAGAAGGATTGTTATCGGGTAAATAGAAGCCTTAATTTAGCATTCCTCAGGGAATCTCCTAAGGAGGGATTCTGTTTACCAGGAAAACAATTCCTCCATATCTGCCCTAATGGTTATTAGGCTAGTTAACCAGAGCAAGCCTGCATCAGCCCAAAGACCCCCCCCCCCACACACACACACACTGCTGACTCATATAAAATCAGACTACTTCCCTGCCAAGTTGCTGTTATGTGCCTCCAAGAGGCAGCTTTGGTTGGCAGTTTGATCCTCCAATTAACCTTTCTTTCTACCAACGGAGTGGTCCAGTTTGGTTTTCTCACTGTATCCTCACTTATGGAGGAAATACATGCCTGGCATAATGAAAGTAGTCAAGAGCCTAAAGCTGGGGATCTTATGGGTCCCAGGGGGTGAACCTACCATGATTATTATGCTAAAGGGACATGTTATCAAACTGCCCTCTCAATTTTCTTTTTCCTGGTAGATTAGTGCAACTCTCATGTGCAGTGGATGGCAGTTAATGCAGAAACTCACAACTGGTTAAAGTGCAGCAAATAAGTGTCTGTGGAGTGCTCAGCCTCAAAAAGGATGTCTACACCATTCCACACCCCAAAGGCTCAGGGACCATCACGGAAGGGGTGATGAGCGAAAGAGCGTAAGAGCAGAGGCTGAGGATGACTGGGAGCGAAACAGTATCTCTTACAAGACTGTTGCACCCTGAACTCACAGCTGCTGTGGTCAGCTGCACAAGACCTGTACAATCCAAGCCAATCAGCATTCTAGCATGAAGTGGGGAGGGTTTTTGAGACCCTCCACCTCTAAGTAAAGAGCTATTTACAACTGATGGTTTCTGGGGGAGAGAGTCTGTTTTCTTTAAGGGACTGGTTACTTGCAGGTCAACTATGTCCCAGTGGATGGACACACTGCCCAGAAGTATATGAGCAGCAGAATTTGGAGTTGATGGGTATTTAAAAAGAGACCAAGTTGGAAGGTGTAACACGACTCTTAAAAGGTCTTATTAATAAAAAACAAATCCAGAGTCAGATATTGGGGTGAATTCTGAAAGATCAGAGAAGCAGAACAAGCCACAGCCAACCTCACCTCAAACAACTCCTCATCCAACCCTGTTTCCAGGAATCCTCAGACTGAAAGCTTTTAAGTCCTCACCTGAATGAATCTCAGCTGAACTGCTGCTAAAAGCCTAAAAGCTTAAAAGCCCTAGTTCTTTGTCCTCATGCCTTTTATACCTTTCTGCCTCCTGACATCACTTCCTGGGATTAAAGGTGTGTGTGCCACCATTTTCTGGCCTCTATGTCTGTCTAGTGACTGTTCTGTTCTCTGACCCCAAATAAGTTTATTAGGGTGCACAATATATTGGGGGGCACAATACCAACACAAAAGAATAAGGACAAAGGTATGAATTTTAGAGAAGTTAGGGGAAGGAGTTTGGATGGATATGGTCAAAATATATGACATGAACTCCCCCCAAAACTAATAAAAATATTTAAAAATGTTCATGAAATCAAAGCAACACATTTATGGTAGTTAAACAAGCTCAGATTATTTTTGTTTCTTCCACAGCTGACACTGGCTCCATAATTAAACAGTGCCCTTTGATCCTGTCAAATTTAGATGAGTAAAGGACCAATTCTCATTTGTTAAGGCAGTTTGTCTTCACTGGGATCTTTCTTCTGCCCCCATTAAAGCCTTTAATCCATTGTACTTCTCCTAGTCTCCAACATACTTACCACTGACATGCATGTGCCCAATTCACTTAGCAAGCCTAGAGGAAGATGAGGTCTCAGTAACTCTCAAGTACTATGGCACCTGGACCTTGAGTTTGTTTGGTTATGCAGTGCCAAGTGGTAAGCCCTGAAATCATATACATACCAGCAACACGGGATGGAATCAGAAAGTTGTATTGATACATTGTATGTATGCATTTATGTATGTGTAGCAGGAATCTTAAAGAGTCTTATTAATAAAATCAAACCTGGGGGCAGGTATTGGGGTGAATGCTGCTGGAAGATCAGAGAAGCAGAACAAGCCACATCTTCCTCACCTTGCCAATTCTTCAGCTGATCCTGTTTCCTCAGACTGGATGCCTCTCAGCTGAACTGCTGCTCAAAAACCTAAAAGCTTAACCAGCCAAAAGTTTCTAGTTTCTGGCCCTCACACCTTATATATCTTTCTCTTTCTGCCATTACTCCCTGAGATTAAAAGTATGAGTCACCATGCCTAACTGTTTCCAATGTGGCCTTGAACTCAGAGATCCAGAGGGATTTCTGCCTCTGGAATGCTAGGATTAAAGGTGTGTGCTACCACTGCCTAACCTCTATGTTTAATATTGTGGCTGTTCTGTCTCTGACCCCAGATAAGTTTACTAGGGTGCACAATATTTCAGGGGAACACAATACCACCACATGTATGTATACATATAAATTGAAGAAAAAGAGGCTGTGAATTTGAGAGCAAGTAAAGAGATGGGAGGAGTTTGTTGGAGGGAAAGAAAAAGGGGTAAATGATATAATTATATTTTAATTAAAAATTCATTTAAAAAGGCAATCAGACTTCCACAACATCCAGATAAACCTTCCTCAGCAATGCCCTTTGTTATGCTAAAAGTCTTTCTGTCTCCTTTTGTTCTAATAAACTTTGTACATGGCAAACAACAGGAAATATAAAAAGAAAAGGGAAGGGGGGAAAATCCATATTTAAAATGTAATTTCCTTATCATCAGGATTTTATATATTATGATGAGCTTTTTAATTAAAAGCTCATCTCAGATTCAATTTCTGTATGAAATGGGGTAAGGGGAGACAGAAAGGGTGAAAAGGATTTAAACTGATGTAAATGCAGGAGTCATTAACTATTATTATTTCAGCTAAATGATGGCAAATGGCACACCTATGAGGCAACACTGTAGGAATTTAGGCTTTCTGGGCTGGGCAACTTAAAGGGGATATCAGTTGGCAAAGAGGTGACTTGAATGGCTAGGTACTTTAGAGGAAAGGAAGAAAATCAAACCCTAGAGGAATTTTGGCATCCTCTGAAGTGGTTCAGGAGTTTTACCCTCCTCCACCCCTCCTTTCCTGCTCCCTTCCTCCTTTATACCTGAGGGTACCAAGAACTCCTCTTTGCCCTACCCCAATTACAGTTGGTTTTGATGTCTGCTTGCCACAGTTATAATGACCCTCGATGGGAGCCTTAAATGAAGAACTGATTGCCTTCCTGGATACAGGAAGATCCACCCTGATTGTGGGTGGCAGTTCAAATTCAAAGGGCATGGTAGAAAGAAGAGGTCTTGCCTTTTGTTCCTCTGGTCTTCTCTTCACACTGTTGCTGCAGATTGCTTTGTTGATGAAAACAACAACAACAACAACAACAACAACAACAACAAAAACAGAGTTTTCAGGCTTTGGGCAGGATCTAAGGACCATGTGCCCTCCAGGAATCCAGGGTTTTGGTGCCAGATTGAATCAGCTGAGGTACCTGAACTTTCGGTCTAAGTGACTACCATAGTTTTAGGCTCCCAGTGAGAAACAACCACTGTGGGAGTATTCCAGCTGCTGAGGCACACAGTGTCAAAGCTCAAGCAAAGCCAGGACCTCAGCCTCTCAGCTGCTCTTAATATATTTAAAAGACTTACTTTATTTTTAGGCATGTGAGTTGTGTGTGTCTGTGTGGGTGTGTGTGGGTGTGCATGCCAATGAGTATGCTTTAGGAGGTTTGAGGTACTGGCTTCTCTAGAACTGGAACTCCAGGTGGTTGTGTGTCCTCTGACAGCGATACCAGGAATTGAACTTGGGCCCTGTAGCACGAATCCTAATTGGTTTTAATAATAAAAACCCAGAACCAGATATTGGGGTAAATGCTGAAAGATCAGAGAGAAAAACTAGCAAGCCATAGCTACCCCTCACCTCGCCAACTCCTCTCCAAAAGGGGGAGATCTGGTCTTTATGAATCCTTAGACTGAATGGGCTGAGATCCTGTCTCCACCTCCCTAGTTTGGGGATTAAAGGTGTGAGCCACCATGACCACCTGGCTCTGTTTCTCCTCTGGAGATAGTCAATCTCCTGTAGCCCAGGGTGACCTTCAGCTCCAGATCTTCCTGCTTCCTCCTCCCAAGTGCTGGGATTAAATGTGTATGCTACCACTGCCTGACCTCTATGGTTAACTAGTGACTGGCTCTGCCCTCTGATCTTCAGGCAAGCTTTATTTGTTAGAGCACAAACAAAATATCACCACATGGGCCCTCTGGAAGAGCAGCAAGAACTCTTAACTGCTGAGCTTACCTGCTTAACTCTAGAATCTGTGGTTACTGTTTTAATGTAAACTAACTTATCCCATTGATTCTATTCCTCTAGAGAACTCTGATTAATATACTTTTCTTTCTTTCTTTTTTTTTTTTTTTTTTGCTGGATTCCTCCTATCTGAGGTATTTCTGTAGCTCTCTGCTCTCTCATCCTCCTTGGTATGGCAACTTCTCACTCACTTGTGCTTTCCCTGAAGAACTTTCTGCATTGCTGGAAGTTATCAGCCTTCCTTGACTCAGTGCCCATTAGGGAGATGTAACCCAGCACCCTGAGATGTGTGCCTCTGTAATGGTTTGATAGAACCTACCTGTAGGCTTGAGCATAACACACACACACACACACACACACACACACACACACACACACACACACACACACATCTCACTTCAGAAGCTCTTGACCTGGATAAAATTACTTTTATCAAAAAAAATTTTTTAATTAATTTTATCTGCTGGCAGAGCCTCTCCCAGGCTTGTCCTGAATTAAGAACCTTGGAACCAGCTACTCCTGTTCCCTTTCACTAAGCCAAAGGTAGCCTTCCTGCCTATAGCACCTTGGAGAGACATTGAAAACATCTCTGTCCCTCTACAGGACCAAGTTCCTTTGCTGACCTAAGGTCTGCCTGAAATGACTATTTCTGTCTGTTCAAAGAAGCCCAGTGCTTCTGGAAGTCATGGTTGTCATCATGAGTGTACCCTCCAGCAGGACCATCTCATGCGAACTCAGGCATCCCACAGGACACAAGACATCCTCTGGATGGCCTTTGGAATCACCTGTTCCTTCCATTCTATGTGTGGGCACACACAATCTAAGGTGAAACCATTGCAGCATCTCTCATGGCTGGAGAGGTCATTAGGTCCACATGGTATTCCTGTATCTTCAGTATTATAGTTCCTGATGCCCCAGAAGAAATTGATTAGACAGAAAGGTAGTCAGGCAAGCAAGCTGGAAGACAGACTGACAGCCACAGCCACACAGACACCCTCTCCCCCTATAAACACACTTATGTAATAAACAATTCCCATTCTAAATGCTACATAAAAAGACCCATTTCCATGAAAAACAAAGATTAAATACATTCATCTTTGCCCATGGGGTGAGCAACTTTTCATACAGATTGGAGTAGCTGCCACTGTGCAGACTAGATTATTCATTTAAGAAGAGGATCTTTGTTCTTTCTGTGTATATATGGCTGTGGGTGGCAAGGAAGGGTGTGTGTTGGACAGGTGATTATCTTCCTTTTCTACTTGAGAGGAAGTGTTCCTACAACAAAGCCACTATCTTCTGCAAAGGTGAACTCAGTTGCTCACCTCTTATAATGGAATTTCTGAAGGTTTTGAAGTAGGATATTTCAAAGACCTTAGCACAGTGATAGAGTCCAAGTTCAGTACATGCATGCCCCTCCTTTCTACCATACACCACAGAGTCTCCTCCTTACTACTGGCCTAGGGGTGGAAATAGGACATGAGAACAGGACAGGAGCAGGTGCATGGGATGCTTCTGCTCTCCCTGCTGTCACCCAGAGACTCCAGCTTCCCCTCTCCTCATCCTGCCCCTCCCTTCTCTCTCTCTCTCTCTCTCTCTCTCTCTCTCTCTCTCTCTCTCTCTGTGTGTGTGTGTGTGTGTGTGTGTATGTGTGTGTGTGCACGCACGCGCGCGCATGTGTGAACATGAAGGCAAACCGAATATAAATTTCATCAAGCATCCAGCTGTTTTTAGAAATCTGTCATCACACACTTGATTGAAAGACATTTTAACTCAACACCTGATCTTTGTTGTATCAACTCAGGGTAAGATGAATCAGAATTTTAGAACTGGAAGGGACTATTTGGGCTCAAATACTACTTTTTATGTCAGTCTAAAATCATTTGTCACATATGGTGGGTCAGATCCCTCATGGCCCAGCTTGAATCATCTCTAAAGTTGTGGCTCTGTTGGGGTGGACAGTGTGAACAGAATGCCTGTGTCCCTCATATGGTGCTTCTCTTTCTTTTCTTTTCCATTGTTTTCATGGACTGTAGTATTTGTTAGTGAACTTCTACCTAGCAACCTCCAACTGAACCTAGAAATTCAGAGGGTTTCCATACTCAGTGCTAACCCTCAAACAGTGAGAATCCTACTTTCTTTTTTGCTTATTTCCTGGTTGGTAAGCCTCTCAACACACTTCAGACACTGTTCACTAGGGCATAGAAAGAGTATGTGTCTCCAAGTGCTCAAGACACTCACCCTATTATCGTTCTTGTTATGACACACCTCCTTTCTCCTTCTCTCACACATTTTCTTCCTCTGGATCCTCCATATTCTCTCGGTTAAACTACTGGCTCATATTTGCCCGGCTCAGACCCTAGTTTTAATGGAGCTCGACCTGGAAGAGTTGGTACTCAGGGTGGATATAGAAGTCTATCAGAATGGAGGTCTGGAAACTGGTGAGAGGGAAATACAGTTGAGTTAGTGGGTGAGAAGCACTGGCCTGCAGGAACACGGTATTCCCAGAGACTTGTGGCATTGGTGATCAGAAGGAGGCACAGGTGGAATCTGAGTGTGGAATACATGAGACAACTGGAAAATGTTAATTTTGGGTTCTGAGAATGGGCTGCTTTTCTTAGTGGCTTTAGCAGCCATAAAGAAAGCAAATGACCAACCTGGCACAGCCACCTACTGTGTTGAAAGTTGGAAAGTCTGCAGCTCCACTGGAAGAGATTTTTGTCTCTTATAGCTATGCGGATTATTAAACTGAAAATCAGACCCAGGATGAGATTATAGGGGTGATAGCCTGCACACAAAGCTCCATCCACAGCCTCAACATGTCTTTCATGCCAATTTCATAAACTGAGACCAAAATTGAGTGGACAAGCCTTAGAGCCCCAAACCTCAATCCATGAAATGTTATGCAGCCAGGAGCTGCTGCTTCTCTTCCTTCAGAAGGGAGACCCCTCTTTTGTGTCTAGAGATCCCAAACCCATTGCACTTAAGATAGGAACTTCACAAGCTGATGATCATTCTCTATAAAATATGTATGCCTCTCCCCATAATTATTGTGTTAATAACTAGAAATTTCAGCCTAGTATGAGGCCAAGAGGAAATATGCCTGCAAAAAGAATTAGAGGAGCTAGCCAATCTGAATCAGTGGACAGGATCCTGGGGAAAGGGAGCAGGCTTGGCATGGGAAGAGCAGAACCCAAGGGCTATTTCCCGAGAATGTATGAAGATAGGAGGGTGTGGTTGTACTTCCTCATCGGGACTGCCAGCCACAAATAACAACACAGAGACTTATTATTAATTATGAAAGCCTGACCTTAGCTTGGACTTGTCCCCAACTAGCTCTTATCACTTAAATTAACACATGTTTTTAAATCTACATTCTGTCACATGGCTCTGTTGCCCCTCCTCTCTACTTTATGTCCTACTTGTTTTGCATCTCACTGGTGTCTCTGCCTTTCTTCTTTCCAGAGTTCTCTATGTTCAGAAGTCCTGCCTATTCTCTCTTGTTTAGCTATTGGCTATTTAGCTCATTATTAAACCAATCAGAAGGTGCCTTAGGCAAGACACATCTTTACGGTGCAAACAAATATTCTGCAACATTTCCCCCCTTTCGTCTAATTAAAAGGAAATATTTTTACTCTAACACAGTAAAACTTCTATACTAAGAACAATTATCAGGTGAGAATTACATTCACAATGTCTAGTCCATTTGTATTTGGCAAATTTGAAGAAATTACTCTATTATCTATCCTATCTTGGTAGTCCAAAGTTTTACACCTAAACTGCTTTTTATCATAGCTTGTATTATAATCTTAAAAATATCTGTTTAGACCTTAAAACATTTTCTTAGATAAACAGTTTAAGCTTCTATGTCTCTCAACCTCATATTCTTTACACCTCTTTTGTGAGTTTCTCTTCAGACACAAACAACAATGAATTCTGGTGCTCCTCTTGCTTTTTCCTTTTTATGAAGTTCAGTGTCTCATCCCAAGGAATAGCATCATTGCCATGGTCATGGTGTCTCTTCACAGCCCTAGTAGAAATCCTAACTAGGATAATGAGTCTCCCCACTTCGACTAACCTAATCAAGATATTCCTTCAGAGGCACTACCAGAGGCTTGTCTATTCAATGATTCTAGATATTGTCAAGGTGACAAGTAAGAGGCCCAGTAATGAAGGAGACTTGGGCTGAATCCATTTCATTACAGAGCTGTGGGTCTGCAGGTTTACCTTCTGTGTTCTCTGTCTTTTCAGTGTGGGGAGGAGATAGAGATCTGTAGCCTCTGGCAGAACTTAAACTCTTGTGCTCATCTTATGACCTGTGTTTAAAAAATCCATTAAAACAGGAAAGGCAAAGTCAACACATATAAGATTTCTTCTCAAAGTAGAGCCTCTTGAATCTTCTCTCTGAGGGGAAGCTCATAAAATCATAATCCCTTCCTAGCTACAAGGAGAGTGGTTGTCATCTTGTGGGTTGTGACCCCTTTGGGGGTTATACATCAGATATTCTGCACAGCATATATTTATATTATGATTCATAACAGTAGCAAAATTAGTTTTGAAGCAGCAACAAAAATAATTTTATGGCTTGGGGTTACCACAATATGAGAAACTGTATTAAAGGTTCCCAGCATTAGGAAGGATGAGGAGCACTACACAGGGATAAGCCAGAGGTGTATCATTTTCCAGGTGAGTTAGTTACAACATTAGTGCCACCATCAGAAACAGAGGACACAGGGAGGGTCTTCTGTATCAGATATCAGGTATCCTATATTCAACATAGGAGCAAAGTTTCTGTAGAAAAACCTATACAGACACAGGGCTAGCCAGTTTAATGAGGGTTAGCCCAACCGACACTACCAATCCATAGATGTTATCTTTATTGAGAAAGAGCACCACTGACACTTGGTATGTGGCTATTACTTGGCATACATTCTTTTGTTGTTGTTGTTGGTTTGTTTGTTTTGAGACAGGGTTTCTCTGTGCAACAGTCCTGGCTGTCCTGGAACTCACTTTGTAGACCAGGCTAGCCTAGAACTCAGAGATCTGCCTGCCTCTGCTTCCCAAGTGCTGGGATTAAAGGCTTGCACCACCACTGCCTGGTCAGCATATGTTCTTGAAGCTTTTTAATAAGGAGGAGCAAAAGCAGTTCAGTGTGTCTAAAAGGGGTTTCTGTTGTCTTGGCCATCTCAGCCAAGATGAGTAGTTTTGGCTTTCTCATATAAATCAGTATTCCTCATGATGAGCTTTTAGTAGAAGCCAAGAAGGAAGCCAATAATCATGGCTGCCCTTCCCTGAAGCCTGACTCTCTCTGTACACTGTTATTTAATTCTCATATGAAACCTAGGCAGATAATTTTATTAAGTCTATTTTAAAGACTGAAAATAAAAATTGGTCAAAGTTTGCAGGAATCCAATGTAGATATGTAAGATTCAAATGAGGCCTGTATGTCATTAGGGTACTGGACTTTATACTTTTCAGTCTAAAAGTCAATTTAATGTGACGCTATTGATCATTCGTTTGCTATAAACAGTACTTTCACAGAACAGTCCACATATCATGCTTGTGCAGTGTTTTATGTTTGTGTATTTGCTTGCTTTTTTTGAGACCAGGTCTCCTGTAACCTGAACTAGCCTCAATCTATCTCAATAGATGAGACTGGCCTTCGACTCCTGATTTTCTTGCTTCCACCTAAGTGCTGGGATTAGAGGTAAACACTGTCTATGACTAGTTTATGCTTACATATGTCACCAACAATGTTCCTCCTCTATGTAAGGGGCTTAGGTTAGTCTTTTCCTGAGTTGCCCTTTCAGAATCTCGTGGCAATTGTAAGAGATAAGTACAAATGTGAACCAACATTAACAAATGAGAAAACTGAATCTTTAGATCACATACCCAATGTCACTTAGATGTCTACACCATATCTTGCTGCTCACTAAGCTATACTTTGTTTTTTAGAAGCTTTTTCAGGGCAAAAGAGCCTTGGAAGTGGAGTATCTAAGAATAAAAGCTGAAGTAAAAAGCAGGGACATATAGCCACACTGTCTATGTGAGATATATGGCCGTGATTCATCCATTTTCGTATGTTGGGTTGCACACTCGGTGTGCTAACTTGTCATTCATGGTTCCACCAGGAACACAACCTTCAATTTCCTAGTTTCTGTGTTCCTGTATCTCCTTTGTTTGAGTCTGGACAGCCCTGAGCAGGGAGAGTGTATAGGGGCGGGGGGACCTAGCATGCTTTGTTATGTGGGCAGCTATAGACAGAGGTGACATGTTTTTGAGAAGAGAATATTTTCTGGCTGGAGCATTTTTTTTTGTCACTTGTTGTTGCAGGAAAATCACAAAATTGTGAAAATAAGACATCTGGCTATTTCACCTTGCTGACAAGTATTCAGAAATGATTGATGGGCCCAGCTTGGGCTGCAAAACACACATGTAATGATGCTGTAAAATCTTTTTTAGTTCATACATCTCAATTAAATTCCCAAAATTATGGATACACTTGGTGAACAGATACTAAGCATGAGATTTCAGTAAGGGGAGCAAGGCTAGGGAGATAAACTGAGTTGACAAAAGAGAATTAGACAAATGCTTCAAAGATGGGACCCTGGGAGGGTTTTTATTAAATGGAAGATGACACATAGGCTAGACACTCTCCACCATAGACCACAGATGACTTAAGAGGGTAGTGAAGATGTTTGGTCCAAGGAGTGGGTGTGAAAGGATCTTTTAGCTCCAGTGTGCCTCTCCATGGCTTGGATGTCAACAGTTTATATAGACATCATCTTTTGAGCACCCTTTGGGTATCTGATGGGAGTACAGGCTTGAAGGAGTCACTACCGTGTTTCCATATGTGGAGGAAAACAAACAAACAAACAAACAAACAAACAAACAAAAAACAGAAACAAAGGTCTTCCCCAAATACTATCATGTGGCTACTACCAAATTGCTGTCAGAAAAGCCAGGCAGCACCTCTGAAGTAAGACACTTGTTTGAAAAGTAAGAAGAATGTGTGGTGAGAGAAGACAGAGGTCCATTTAGAGGAGAGCATATGACTAGGCACTCTGTATAAACAAGACAGTTGTGTAGCTTGGTGTGTTTAAGGGCCCCCCTGGATCCATCCCTGGTGCATGAGTGGGCTTTTTGGAGCCTATTACCTATGGTGGGACACCTTGATTCGGGGGGAGGGGCTTGGACCTGCCTCAGTTGAATATACCAGGCTTTGCTGACTCCCCATGTAGACCATACCTTTTTGGAGGAGGAGATGGGAGGGTAGGTTGAAGGAGGGAGGCTAGGAGGAGGGTGGGAGGAGGGAAGGGAGGGGGATCTGTGGTTGGTGTACAAAATGAATAAAAATTCACTTTAAATCTCTTTCTTTCTATACCACCATAACCACCCTGAGTTTTCATGGGGTCTTTCTACACACCCTCCTCCATCTGTTCCAATGGCTAAAGGGTCTTGCCCTGAGTAGGTTCAGGTTTCAGGTGGGGAGTCTGTATAAGTGTGAGGTTCACAGCATCGAGTTCTTTGTCTTCCTGAAGTCACATAGAATTTTAACTTGGCCCTGCTTTTCAGACCATTCCTAGATATGAGATATTATTTTGTTTAACTTTAGTGGAAATAATAATAATAATAATAATAATAATAATAATAATAATAAAATATCCTATACCTTTAAAGATATCCTAACTAATGACTTACTTTCTAACATAAAAAAAACAACCCACAACACTTGGTCCTGGGATGATGGTTAGTGGGTATGAGTATTTTCTGTGAAAACATGAAGACCTGAGTTTGAATCTAACACCCATAACTACATGTGCCTGTGGCCTCAACATTAAGGGGTAGAGATAGGCATGTCCTTACAGCTCAATAGCCAGCCATTCTAGCAGAAAAGACAAGCTTACAGTTTAGTACAGACCATGTATTAAGGTAGTAAGGCTGAGAGAAATAGCAGAAGACACCTGAATTTAGCTCTGACCTCTGCATGTAGGAGAACAGACGTGTGTATTTGCACAGTCATATGCATGCAACACAATATATATAATGTTTATAATTAAAGTGTGGTTAAATGGAGTACATCTAGAGGCTATTTTTTTTTCCTGAGGAATTGAGATAGTTGCAGTGCTTCTGTAAGGCTAACTCCAATGAATGACAATTTATCAAAATGCATCCATGTGGCTGTCACCTGTCCACGGGAACTGAGTGGCCAAGGCAGATCCATTTATTCCGTCACATCATGGAAATGGCCCTTGGCAACAGCACAAACTCACCAGAAGACATCTCTCTTGCACAGCTCTGGGGAGATGTGTAAGAAGGGATGGAGATGGTGGTGGATGCTGCATTTCAGCAAGCCTGGATCCGTGAGCAGGTACCTGCATGTGCTCACCCTTGTGGCACTGTTACTCTAGTCTTTCCCGAGGAGTTTCATACGTGGACTCTTTTAGGACAAGTTTCTCAATCAGTCCCTCCCCTCCCATTTTTCTTTTCTCCTGTGTGTAAGTAGAAAGTCATTTACTGCCATTTTGGTATCTCTAACTCTATCCCATTCAGTCTCTCCTTCTACATCAATTGATAAATGACAGGGATATCCCATTTCCTCATAATTCACACCCATTGTCCCTTAGTTCTTCTCCATGAGAGACTGGAGTTGATAAGTCTTCTATTTGCCCATACTTATTCAGAATGAAACCTCATATTCCACAGACATCACTAGAAAGATTTTTCAGGTACCTCCCCACTTTTTCAGCTCCCTCCACCCTCTTTTCTCCTATATTTCTGCCATTCCTTCCTTGCATGATTACAAACAGATCTGTGACAGAAAGGCACACCACAAAGTCAGTGAAGTTCTTTACCACCCAGAGTTCATGAGAGCAAGTGTCATAGGTTTGGCTTGTTTCCCACCTTGTCCCCAGTGGCTAGCACAGTGTCCCACCCATGCAGAGCTTAGCTCATATGCACTAATCATTGTCAGAAAGACAAGAAGGCAGACTGTCTAAGTCCTTGAAGAACTTACTATGCAATAAGATGATGGTAAGGAAATATTTTATATCCCATGTGTGGGATATGAAAAGAGATCTGTGCCAGGGACAGCTATGTTCTATGGAAAGGATCCCTGATTATAGAAGAAAAACTCAGAAAAGGCTTTGTAGACAATAGCCTTGATATGATTTGGTGAGTACCTAAGGATTTATTAGCAAGGAAAAAGAACATCTCAGCAACAAGTGTAGCATGTGCAAGAGGTACAGAAGCCACAGAAAAAGTCAAATGAGGAGGAAAAATAACCAGCACTGCAGTGTTTTCTGAGCCCTCGCTGTGTACACAGGATGCTCCACATACCTAGGGTATGAGATGATAGGATGTCTGCCACTGAATGAGGATTTCAAGTCTAAGAGAGGGAGAGGATCAAGAAAACCCAAGTTCTATTCCCACATCTACTTTGATCTGTTAATGGCTTGCTATTCACTATCCTTCCACTTTACAGGGTGCAGTCAAGCACCCAGTACTGAGTAATGCATCATAAAATAGCAAGTGAAAAAAAAATAATTGCATGTTCCTGAAATTGCTTGGTGGTTATCCTTGAAATATCAAATCATTCTGATGAATTACTTGGTAATGTAACTTTTCTTTTTTAATTTCATGATAATGTTCCAATTTACTAGTCACAAAACTCCCTGACATCACTGCCGTCCCAGCAGTGTAGATATTTTAAGCAGTTTTGACAGTATAATTACGGTTATTAGGTGGATATTGTTTCCTATCAACTAAATAATAACACCTTGTCCCAAGAATCCAGGTTTCTTGGAACCATCTCAAAGTGCTTTACCAACAAGTATTACTTTTCTGAAGGGGGAGTTCAGAGGCCCCCAGGATACAGGAAGCACATTCCAGAGTATGCACGGAGGGAGGGATGTTCAAGGAGACCTGGTCCCGGTGGGAGTTCAAGAGGAGCAGGTGGCTTGGAACCTGGATGTACAATCCCTGATTAGAGGATCTCAGAGAGTGACAGTGCCCATGCAAGAAGGGCAGGAATTTGGTACTCTATTTTGGAAGGCCAGTTCTTAGGACCTAATACAACTCTAATTACTAAGTTATGTCTCTGCAAGTCAACTGTGGTTGGTACAAAAGCTTTTACCCAGTGAATTCTTTTGTAGTATGATAACATCCATAAAATTAATATTTCAAACATATAGCTTCACTAGCAATTAACATTATTGTTAACACTAAGTTAAAAGAAAACCTGCTTCTGATTTAGCAGAGAATATCTAGTGTAAAAACAAATGCTTCTGGAGACAGAAAGAAACCCAAGTTTTACATTGCTAGATCTTTCTGGAGAAAAAAGAATATGTAACTGTACTTATAAAACTGTTCCCTGGGCTGTAGGTGTGGCTTGGTGGTTGAATATTTGCCACACGTATGTGTGTGAGGTCCTGGGTTCAGTTCCTAACACCACAAACAAAGCAATCTCTGCCTCACATACAAGTCAAAACAAAAAGCAATGACAGAACTCCTTATTTCCTTTGGCTAACAAATTACTTCATATTTAAATGGAATTATATAATGATGGTTTGAGTGTCTTTCCTGGTACTGGCCATTGAGGATGGTATGGTATTGGCTTAACCCATCCTTCCTAGAAAAATGGAGCCTGAGATAGCTTGTGTGCTAAAGTATTTTTTTTTCCAGATATAAGATACAACAATGGTGAGGGGTGGGTGTTTTAAGAGGTAGGCTTTATTATTCATGCATTGTGAGGATAACAGATCAGAAACAAAATGATGACTAGTGCAAAGACCGCTGTACAAGATACAAGAGGTATCATGCCATGCCATGGAGAGCCAACTTGTGTGGGTCAGGAGGCAGAGAAGTTGAGAATGGGGGTGTGTTAGTCACTTTGCCACTGATAAAATACCTGCCCAAAGCAACTTAAAGGAGGAGTCATTTATTTGGGCTTGCAGTTGGCATATAGCTTCTTACTGACCCTGTAGGTCAGCAAGCTGAGAGAGCTTTGGGCAGAAATGGCGTAGTTCTATATACAACCCTTAAAGCCCATCCCAGAGGGACTCACTCGCTAGGCTGTACTTCCATAAAGACTCCACAACCTTTCAGACAGCACATCTGTCTAGGGATCAAATTCAAACACATAAGTCTATGGGAGACATTTCACATTTTAGACTACAACAAATTTGCAGGTTTTCCCCTAGGCCCATAACCTATGTAGTTTCAGGGTTTATTATTATTATTATTATTATTATTATTATTATTATTAATTTTTCAGTGTCAGGCATTGGTTCCTTCTCATGAAACAGGCCTTCAATGTAACCAGAAAAGGGTTGGTTACTCCTATATCATGTGTGTCACTATTGCACCAGTGCATCTTGTAGTCAGGTCACTGTTGTAGGTTGCAGGGATTATTGCTGGGAGATGTTACCTGACAGCATCATTAGTATTAGTCACTAGAGGTGAAGCTTCTAGTTAAGCACCAACTCAACTTCTCCTGTTTGATGACATATGTTAGTGTTGTCTTTAGCAATAAGGGCTTAGGATGTAGAGAATAACAAACAGCCTTGGCAATTGGTTGTGATGTTTATGGGGGTTCCATGGGGCCCCCTGGCCAATGATTTAACAAAATGTTACCTATTCCTGGCACTGGAGGTTTTACATTGCCGCATAAGATGGTGAGTAGGGGCAGTGTGTCCCCTACTATTTGGTGACTCCATTTAGATTCCTTTCATATATATATATGAATTTTTTTTTTTAGGAAGATTCTATAGTAGTAGGGTTCCAGATGATTTTTCAAAAGATTATTACTGTTAGTTATCCCTCCCCATAATCCCTCCTTTTGCCCTTCTGTAAGGGGCTTTATTAGCAATTGCCATCTCATCTCCCATCCCTCTATCATCAGAAGTTGCTCTGGATATATATATATATATCCAGATCAGATCCCAGATGTACCAAGAAACAAGAGAGCAAGGCACTGACAGCCAGAAAGCAAGTGGTGTCTGCTCCAAGACAAAACTCAGAGAAGGACCCCAAATGACAGAGAAGCTTTTACAGGCTGAATTGTGACTACCTCCAATTCATGTTTGCAGTGCTGACTTCAAGGAACTCAACATGTCACTTTATCGCAAGATAATCTGTAAGGATATCATCTGTCTAAAGTCTGGTTGTTTGAGTAGATGCCATCCACTATGACCTACATCCATTCTAAGAAGAAAGAATTTGGACCCAAATGCACACGTGAAGACAGGAAAGATTCCCATAGAGAAGACAAGGAGACACCTCAAAGAAAATCAGTCCCTCCCAGTATCTTGATTTTAGACCTCCAGATTGTGAAAAGGCATATTTCTGTGTGAGGGATGCAGGCTGTTATCTTGTAATGATACCCTGTTCAGGCAGAGACACAGTACAAAGTTGTTTACGAGGTTGTGATTTACAACCACAGATTTTCAGAAAGGATAATTGTTAGTACAGTGTCTCAGACAGCCATGCTATAAACTAACATACAACCGATAAACAAAAGTCCTCTTCATGCACATGGAATTTCCTGCATCAAATACTAGCCAGTAAAAAAGGCAGGGGTGGGAACACAATGTATATTCCACTTATAGGCAGAGTGAATGGAAGGGGAGATTTAGGATTGATACAAAGTAACTCCTCTATAAAATGTTTCCATTAGACTAATGAGAAACTATAATTACACAAATCTGTCTTGTGATTACTGTTATTTTTTTCTTGGATTATATTATATACATTATTTTGAAAGAGAAAGGATGCTTTGTTAAGTTCCATGACCTTTCTGGGTCTGTTTACTCCTGTGGGGGGAAAAAAAATCATCTCAAAGTTGCATTGAGAAGGATTCTGAGGCTCTGCCTGGACTTGAGCAGGGTAGCAGTGTTTGACACAGGGACACATGTCTGACCTGGATCATCACTATATACTCCTGTAGGTTGTATTCACAATTCATCCCACAGAGTCTGTGCAGGCTACTCTGAAATGGAAATCCATGAAGTCCATCATCTACAAAAGCAATAGTGAGAATGACTTCAAGCAGGTGTCCCAGAAAGACTTGCCCAGAACCTATCTACCCACAGTGAAAGCCAGAATTACAAGTGAAAGGTGAACCTAATTAGTCTTATCAATAAAAACCAGGAGTCAAATATTGGTAATAATCTCACAGATCAGAGAAGCAGAGGAACAGCCACCAATTACTTCTTACCTCTCTGGTTCCTCTAACCAAAAAAGGGCCAAGATCCTGCCTCCACCCACCTTATCTTCCTGTCTCCACCTCCTGAGTGCTAGGATTAAAAGTGTGAGCCACTCAAGTCCTGGAACTGAAAGCACAAGCCACCACCGCCCAGCTTCTAAGGTTAACTAGTGGCTGACTCCACCCTCTGGTCTCCAGGCAAGCTTTATTTGTCACAAACACAAACAAAACATCACACAATATAAAGGATCAACTGGACTCTGTTCCTGATATGGGTTTAGATTTCTCTACTCTCAGGACTTGGGAAATCCCTTGTTACCAGGATCCTATTGTTTCCTAGCAGATCCTAGGCAGGTTGGTTTATATTTTCCAAAGTAAAATCTGCAATGAAGCAAACCTGAAGACTCATTCCTGTCTATCACTTAGACCCTTTTGCTTGGTCTATTTGAAAAATAAGGCAGTATTATCATTTGTGGGCCCAACTCTGTTTGCAGAACATTGTTGGCATGCATTTGATTCACCTACACCAACTGCTGAGAAGGCAAGTACAATCAAGTTACTGTTCACAGAGGGGACTTGATGTGATTTTGCTGAGGGCACATGGGGACACATTATAAAGACCTGGATTTGGTTTTAGCTGATGCCAAACTTTATGTCACACAGCATAGCTGATACCAAACTTTGTGGTACGCAGCACAATACCTCATTGAGTCACACTGATGTACAATGGCAGTGGTGTGACTCTAGTCCAAAGTGGCCCCAGTTTAGAATCATCCATATTCTACTAGGCAAGTTCAAGCCACACACCTCTTAGGGCATTCTCTGCTGGGTTCAAGATCACTACAATCTATTCTAAGGGGACAGATTGTCTGCTGTGCCCTCAATATGATGGGCTTTGTGGGGTGAGGTTTTCCCAGGATGTAGACAGTTTTACTTCTAATGCTAGGAGCGTACTCAGAGGGATAGTTTGGCCATCCTGCCTGAGAATGTGTGGTGACAATGGAAAGATAGAACTGAGATGGAAGAGGAGGGGCTCTGGCAACTCAGTGTTTCTGCCTCTTAGGTCAGACCACCTGGGGCCCTAGCAAAGACTGATAAGCCGACTCTCTTTGCTCATTGAAGAGACACACTTGAGGTTCTGAGAAGATTTCCACCTGGAGATCCCAGCTCCCACCAGTCATTGGTCCAGAGCTACTCAAAGGCACATTTTAATCCCTAGTAGTTTCCCATCCTCATCAAAGCAGAGGGCCCCAGAAGTGAGGAACCCTCAGAAGAAGAGATGGGCAGGCGGAGTGATGCCAAAGCAAACAGAAAGGACTGAAAAGAAAGTGCTGTGGGTGTGGTACAGGTGGCAGGTGCTCTACTGGGAATCGGGCAGCACTGACCACAAAAGTCCCAGTCGTAGGACCCTGACACCTGTCGAAGCTACAATGAAGGCTCTGCAAATGTTCAAACAACAAATGAGGTAATGGATGATTGATGGATACTTTGATAAGTCTTGTAGTTATTTACCTACTTCTATTGTAAGGAAAAAATACTTCTATCTCTATAGCCATAGCCAAGTTATTTCTATAACATTACTTTAGCCCCTCACTTTCTATCTATCTATCTATCTATCTATCTATCTATCTATCTGTCTGTCTATCTATGGTAGTTTGAATGAAAATGCCTCCATAGGTCCATAAGGAATGGTAGTATTAGGAGGTGTAGCTTTGGATTAGGTGTGGCCTTGTTGGAGGAAGTATGTCATTGGGGGTAGGCTTTGAGTTTTCCAGAAGCTCAAGCCAGGCCCATTCCCCTCCCCCTCTCTCTGCCTATAGATCAGGACATAGAAATCTTGGCTCCTTCTCTAGCTCCATGTCTGTCTGTGCACCAGCATCCTTCCCTCCTTGATGGCAATAAACTAAATTCACTTCTGAACTGTAAGCCAGCCCCAATAAAATGCTATCCTTTAAAAGAGTTGCCATCATTGTGGTGTCTTTTCACAGCAATAGGAAGCCTAAGATACTATCTGTCTGTCTGTCTGTCTGTCTGTCTATCTATCTATCTATCTATCTATCTATCTATCTATCTATCTATCATCTAGTTACTTACCCATTCTCCCACAGTTCATTTCTATCTATCTAGACACAGTCATAAATTTTGAGAGGGATAGACAGGTGAATAGCTTGATGCGTACTGGGTGTGTTTAGGGGATGCATGAGAAAGAGAGGTGGGATTCCAGCACTATACATATGTAGTGTAGTTTAATTTTCACAGCTATATTATGAAAATTGAATTTGGCTGCATTTATTGATGTGGAACCAGAGGAAAAAATAACATCTAAGTCACTTTGCCAAGTTTGCACGGTTAGTTAAAAGTGGAACAAGAGTTGGACACAGCTCTGTGGAGGGTCAAGCAGGGCTCTGCAGCTGCATTCCTCTGCCTCCCTTCTCTGAACCACCTAGCCACACTAGCCATGCCATCCAACCACTTTGAGTTTTGAGAAATTCTCTTTGAAAATTTTCCTAGAGCAGAATGATTCTGAAAATTGATTTGTCAGCTTTGATCGACAGTTTACTAAATATCTCCAGCTTTAAAAAAGAAAAGAAAGAGAAAATAGCCAAAAAAAAGGACTATGATTTGATGTGCTGACTAAAATTTCTAAGCAGTTGTCTAATGAAAATAGGTTCACAGAACCAGTCTAGCTTAAGAACACAGTGTGAAAAGATTCTTTGAATACACCAAGAATAAACGAAGGGTAGTGGAAAGGAAGCTCAGGGGGTAGAGGCCCTTACCCAAGACTGATAAGCTGAGCTTGAGCTCTGGCCCCCACATGTTAGAAAAGAGAACCAACTCCAAATACACGTGATAGTACATGTCACCCCCAACCCCAAATAAATAAATGGATTAAAAGTCTTATAAAAGAACAAAGGTAATACATATGTATTGCAGACAGGCAGAGAGAGAGAGAGACAGACAGAGAGAGAGAGAGAGAGAGAGAGAGAGAGAGAGAGAGAGAGAGAGAGAGAGAGAGAGACTGGTATTGGAGAATTTTTGAAAGCTCCAAGAATCTATTGGCAAATCCATATTAAAAGGTTTTGAGATTTTTTTTTTTTTTTATAAAAGCACGACTTTTCCCTAAAGGTTGGAGCAATAAGAGATAACACAATTTAGATTTGACAAAATGAAACTGCAAGATCCATTTCACACAAGGCTTGGGGAAGGAAGGAAGAGCCTGGTTTGTCTCAGTTGCACTGGGGGAATCCTGGAAACTGAGTGCTGTTCTTGATCTGAGAGCATCTCTCCCCGGCTGGAGCAGCGGGTAGGGAAGGATCTGCAATACGGAAGAGCATGGATTCACACAGCCAGCCTTCACGTGGCACTGCTCAATTCTTACTGTGCAGACTGCTAGATGCTTTCAAATACCTGGTTTGACAGACCTCGATCAGCCTCCCTATTAGATAAACTTTATCCTAGAAAGATGTCAGCCCTTAAGATGTCCAGTTCTAATATCCGGAGCCATTACATATCATCTAGCATGTAAAACTCTGCAAAATTGATTAAGGATTTTGAGACAGGGTAATTATTTGGGTGGGGCTTAGGTGTAGTAATAAGGACCCTTACCAAAGATAATCAGGGGAGATTCAGTGATAAGAAGCAGCCAAAATGATGTCTGAGGCTAGATGCTGCTCTGCCCACTTTGAAAATAGAAGAGGCCAAGAGCTGAAGAATGAGGGATGCAGCCCTAACTATGACAAGAATGAATGAAAACTGATCCCTTGCCTTCAAAGGAACAGGGACATTACTACAGCTTGGTGGCATCCTCTTGAAACTGGGATTAGGGCTCTGACCTCTAGAACTGCGTGTGTGTGTGTGTGTGTGTGTGTGTGTGTGTGTGTGTGTGTACACTTTTAAGCCACAATATTTGTAGTAGTTTGTCACAGCAGCCCCTGCAAACAAATGGCGTTTTGTATTCAACTACATAAAAGAGCTGAAATTTGAACTCAGATATTTTGATGAAAATTCTGGTACCATTCCCAGAAATATACACTGTTTCCTGTTCTGTGGCATAGATTGTAGTCACAGGCACCATTCACTTTCTTACCAATCCTCTACCATCCCACATTGACTCCCAAACATGACTGTGCAGAGTCAGAGAGCCCAAAGATGAGAGAAAAAGCCCCCAATTTTTCCATTTTAAAATAGGTGAATTTGATGCAGTTTCTAGGGTCTATTTTGGGCATCGTCAGCAGCACTTTCTATTTTTTAATGTATCTTATATACATATGAAGAGATAGAAAACACTATGCCAGCAGGCTCATCTTCCTTTTGAACGCACAATGTTTGAGCGGAACACAGAGATTTTGAGAAGTTACTGTGTGGGAGAACGTGTGCTTAGCAAAGCATCTACCTCCCACCACCCCTGAGGGGCCAGGAGGCTTTCCTGTCCAAGGAGAGACTGTGACATATTCAGGCAACTTGCTGTGGTATTTCTTAAGACCTACAGTCACAAAGGAACATACACTATGTGGCCTAAAATAGCAGGGACTAAATGATTCATTGTGCTGCAGCCTGGATGCCAATCAATGCATCAGGAAGGCAGGACTTCTTCCTCTGCAGCCTAGAGAGTACCACTTTCATTTTCAAGTTCCAGCTTATAGTGGTCCCACACCATCCTCAGTGCTTCTTGGCTTGATCTCCATCTCTGCAGCCACATAGCCATCATCTCTCACAGGTGTCTCTGTGTTTCTGCTTACTTTCTTGTGCAAACATTAGTTAGATTAGATGGAAGACCTGCACTGACTCCAGTATCACTGTATCTTAATTTCACTAATTACAGCTGTAATAATCATTTCCAAATAAGGTCAGGGTCTGGAGGACTGAGAGCTATGACTTCATTGTTTCTTTCGGGGAAGGGTCCACAGTCCAATCTGTAACACTTGCCAAGGCCATTTAGCTAGCAAATGGCAGTGATGGACTCAAATACACACTTGGCCGTTTTCCATTCTCCAACCTTGATAGAGTCTGTGTGCAAGTAAGTGGGTATTTACCAAAATGAGAATGAGGCTAAGGGCTTTTTGGCGCCTTAAGTCCTTCTAGTAAATTCCAGGCTCCAGGAAGTCTCCCAGGTACCTTTGCTTGGGAGCTGTGCTCTGCTCCATTGAGCTCAAGTTGGAGGGAGCTCATGTTTGCAAGACTTTTGTCCCTATTCCAAAAGGCTTAGCTACTTCATTTCCATTCTATTTGGCATGAAATTGCTCTCCAATGTGCAGACTATGACGCTTTTTATTGGAATGAATTTGTTTCTGCCTAAGAACAGTTAGGTCCCCTGGCCCTTTGGATCATCTGATGAGAGTTAACCATTTCCAATCCTGGGCATGTTTTGAAATTTGGGGGCTATTGGCCTTTTTTTGTCTTAATTTATAAGAGCTCTAACTACATTAACCTTTTGCTGTCATGAGGATTATAATTTTTCTCTAATCTATCACTTTTGACATTGCTTTATACTCCCTTTTCACACAAGCATCACAATCCCCTTGTGGTCTACATGCATTATTCTTCCTTTGTTGCTATTGGACTGCTCTGGAGGTTCTCTCTGCTCCCTTAGTGATATGCACATCCTCCTTAATTCCCCCCACCCGCAGCTGATTCTCATTCCTTTAATCTTTTTTTTCTTATGCATAAATGGAATATGCAAATGATTAAGAAACTGATGATTCCACTAACTAGATTAATTGTGCTAAAGTCTGTTTACTTAACACAAACTAATTGTCATAGTTTAGACTATTAGCAAACCTCTGTGATTTCTGTATTTCAATGAATGGGCTCTTAGCTCATGGAATCCATAGTACTGGACTTATAGGTGTTATTGTGACTGGGAGAATTGAATTGAGACATGTTGGACATAAAAAATGAACTAAATCTATTCTCTTTTTTTGTATTCATGTTTCCTTTTGGCAAAGCTTGAGATGAACTGCTAAGCACATCAATGCGATTGTACCTACACACATATATGTTTATACATGTTTATGTTAGAGACTACTAGGGATGTACCACAACTCACAAGCCTTCTATAAGATTGGAAAGATAATTATTCATTCATCCCTAGGGTCATGGGTCATAGCTGATATTCCCATGAAATCAACCAGCACAGATTAGAAAGAGAAAGGCCTCAGAAAATTATTGCAGTTTTTTTCATGCCACAAGAGCATTATGAAATCAAGATCCAGGGAAAACCATGTTTTTACATTATGTCTGATGAAAGAAGGGGTGAGTTGCACAAAGATAAATATACCAAAGGAGCATGCTGCAATGGTAACAAACTTGGGGAGAACCTTTTTGGCTTTTTCGTAAGTTCCTTCTCCCTAGGTATGGGGGAGGAGCACTGTGTAATGAGAGTCTGATAACCTCATTCCAATGGAAGTTGGCTAAAGAGGGACCTATCTGGGTTTATGGCTTCCTTAGGGGAAGTAGAGTTCTAGTTCCTACGATCCACGTCTAGAGAGATAAATTCTAGTTTTTGCTACTTTCCTGGGGGAGGAAATGGGATGGGAAAGAAGAGGACAAAGGTCAGAGAGATTGCTTTTGAGGCCTCCCATTCTCCCTCAGTTTAAAGCATTCAGCAGCCAACATAGTATTTGGTTTGTTTTTTTGAGCCTGACTCCAGTAGAGAGTAGGAAATACACTCCATGACTGTGTTAAAAGTGGAATATTGGTTATGTTCTGTGAAACTGAGAAATTAGATACCTGGATTATTGTAAGACCTGCCCTCTATACTTTGTGGCCAGTTATCATATCTTTTAAAGCTTCCTACAAATAAAAGATAGACAGAGTGCTTGGGCCTCTTTGGATTTAGAATAGGGAACTCTGATCCCTATTAGATAAAGTCTGCCAACTGATTGGCATCAAAAGAAGGCCTTGCAATGAGTTTGTGTTGCCTTAAAAGTTATTCTGACATGAATCCATTTAGTATAGCAGACTGATGTCGTCATATACATTCAAGGTAGATGAAAACAATATCAGACAGCCTGGGAAATTCAATAGCGAAATCAGAGTAGGTCTCTAGATTTTGGTTTGCAAATGTGCTTTTTATTATGGAGAAATATATAGTGCTGAAAAATGTCTGCTACTGGGTATTAGTAAAGTTCAAATAACTGTCTACAGGACACCAAATGACAATACAATAATGGCTGCCCATCAAGATTTGGGTATGGTCAGCTCTGCCAGGCGATAATGCTGGGCAGGTATAGCAACATTGATCATTGGATGAAAATAGTCCACAGTGGATCAAACTTAGACTGGTCAAAAAAGTCACAGGTAAGTTATATAAGCAGGTAAACCTTGTCACCTGTCTCTATTGTACCAGTCCCCCTCCTACCACCTATGGTATCTCACAGGGACTCCTCCCCCAATGACCAGTGGTAGAGAATGAACATCCCAGTCCTGGATCTTGGGTGGGCTAGCTCTGTTTGTTAGCATGCTGACCATGCTCTGCTGCCCCATTCTGCCTGACTCAATAGGATTCATGAGAGAGCTTCTGAGTGCATCAGCTTTGAGAGATGGATCATTACCTTTGGATGGGGGTGCATGTAGCCTGAGAAAAGGACATGTAGAGTGGTGAGTACACTAACTGAAAGGATAAGTATCAAAAGAAACAAGACTGGGAGACTAGAAGCAAAGATGTCTACAGTAGAGTCACGGGTATAGACAAAATGAGTGGACTCAGAGAATATTGATCTCTCTGGCCCTGTTGCCATCACTCTGGGAAAATTTCTTTGACAAGTTCCTTTATCTTGAAAGCATGCAACCTTGGTCTTGTTGGACTAAATGTGTTAGTTACCAGGAGTGATGTATAAGCGTATTTAGCGAAACACTATCGTAAGGATTCTCCTAAGCTTGATACTGGCTATTGCCTTGTAATGCTGGCTTCTTATACTAGTAGATCAAAAGGCTGGGATCAAAGTAGTTACTAGAGTCATAGAGGTGATTAGCTGCTTACCATGAGAGCTGAGGCTTCTGATTAGGAAAAACACAGAGAGAAGTAAGTGTGAAAATGAGCAGATCTACTGGGGTACTTGGGGTTGTCCATGTCATTGGTAATGGCAGTGAACATCAGCTATGGCATAACAAAGGTATGGTAAACAGGGCTTCATCCTTGATGATCAAGCTTTGAGGTACCATTTTGCACAGAAACTTAGACCAGCAGAGTCCTGGCCAAAGCAGAGGACAACTGTGGTGGATAACCTGTGGTAGAATTGGGTACAAGCAGAGCCTTCTTACTCTGTCACCTGCACCTTTGCCTGAGTGCTTTTTCTAGCTACAGGAATTGGCCAGGCTCAAGATCAAGTTTAAAGGCCAGGTAATTATTTCCTCTACCATCCCCTACTCTTCAGAGTAACCATTATGTAATAATGTACAGGAATCTGCAAAGCTTTCTCCGTCAAGTCCTTTGGAAGGTCTTCTGAAGAAGCCAGCATCAGTAACCCACTGGTTACACAGCCTGCCACGCTTTCTGACATTTCCATTTCTACTTCCTGACTACGTTACTTGACTGTGCTCCTATACACATGGTATACAACAGCTCCCCACCTCTCTGTATTTTGGGGGGAATCACAGCTTGGATATGCAGTAGGCAATAAATATTAGTGTGCCAATTGTTTTTTGTTTTGTTTTGTTTTATCGATACCTGTTAGAGCATGCCTTTAAAGTATTTTTCTGACTTTGAAAGACAGGTTGATTACATTTCAGATGCCACCAGATTTCAAACAACAGTGAATACTGGAGGATCTGGGGAAAAAAAAAAAAGAATTCAAGGGTTTTTTTTTTTTTTTTTAAGCAAATTAGATGAGATTTAATATAGATAAATATAACACATCTGGGAAAGTCATAATCAGTGTTAATTTAAAGCAGGAGCCTGTAATTTGTAAAACAATCAAACCAACAAAAAAACCAGGAACAATAATGTGCAATAAAATATGAATGAAGAAATGCACAGCTTGTTAAATAAGCAGAGAGTGGGATTTTACAAAGCAGAGATGAAATTTGATCAGAGCTGTCTTTCTAGGACCCTTACCAAGACAGAGCTGGACACCAAGGTCTAGTCAGGCATGGTGGGGTATGCAAAGTTAGAACTCCACCCATGCGGATTTAGCTCAGTGGTAGAGCGCTTGCCTAGCAAGCACAAGGCCCTGGGTTCAATCCTCAGATCTGGCAAAAAAAAAAAAAATTGGGGAACATAGGGCTCTATCTCACCTCAGATGTGGCTTGGTTATTAGGGTGAGGGATCAGCAGCATACTCTCAACCTGGTTGAGGGGGGAGTTCATCAAACACACAGCATCATCAGAGAGGAAGGCCTTGAGTGTAAGTGGCTCTGACCGCATTTTTTTTTTTTTTTTTTTTACTTGCCTGTGTCAAAGTACAAATGAATTGCTAATCTTCTCTCCTGGGACCTGCAGGTGGGCTAAGGTATAAGTCTTAATGGAGGCAACAGCTAGATGCCTGGGGTGGTAAAGGAAACTGTTCAATTCTTACACTGACTTCTGTCAGTTGTGATTCTGCTTAGCGGTAAATGAGAGGAAGCTGGACACAGCAGCTTATATAAATATGTGTGTTGTTTCTCTTATGAAGCAAGACAGGTAGGAGTTGTCTATTTCTGGCCTTGGATGAGCTGTTTATTGACCTCAAGATCAGGAGCTCTGAGCATATCTTCATCTTTCCTTCATGGTCATAAGATGGTTGGCAAAATATTGGTTGTTGTGTGTGTTGTACTTATGTCAGGCAGGAGGGAAAAACGGGTATCATGTGCATGTTTTGCTTTCATTAGATGGAAAAGTATACATAAGCACAAAGACTTCCATGAACAAACACAGAAATACTCAGAAGGATGTGTGCAGCCATCACAACTATCCACCTACCTAGTGTATGCTGCCCATTCTTTGATAATCAAAATCCCAGTTTTGTTCAAAGCAAAATGATTAACTCAAGTGTAGTGCTTGCTTTCTCAATAGTGCAATGCATCTAAGAATAGCCATGTTTTGACTTATGAAAATTAATCTTAAAAGTCTTCCCTCTGCTAATATTTTGTCCCTAATGAAATATAAATAAGCCCGTAAGCACAGGACACTACAGTTTTTGTCCTCTTCTTATTTTTGACTTGGACAGAAGCATCATAGCAAACACTGACAACTGTCTTGTGATCAGAAGGCAGGTCTAAGACTAGCACAGAATTCTCCATCATTTAGGGTTCACCTTTCACTTGTCCAACCATCCACAAGTAGAATTCGCATCTCTCTTCATTACTCCTTCTATTGTTTCCACCATCAATCAATTAATTCATGTTGCAGTGTATGTTTTGTATGTATATTTTCTTGCCTATTAAAATGAAAACATCTCAGAGGTAGAGAGGTAGCTCAGCAGTTAAGACCACTTGGCTGCTTTGGCAGAAAATCTGGGTTCAGTTGCCAGCACCCAGCACCTGAACTGTAGCTTACAACCATTCCAACGTGTTCTTCTGTCTCCATGGACACCAGGTATGCACATGATACACATACATGCATGCAGATAAAACAATTTTATATATATAATATAAATGGATAGTTCTCAAAAAGCAGAAAGCAGTTTATGATGTAATCAGCTCCTGAGGGTTAAGCATGGTGCTAGGCACAAAGTAGCTGCTCAGTAAACATTTACTAAGTTCTTTCATAAGGTCTCTAGAAGGTAGCTCTCAGATCTAAGTAACCTTTTTCCTGTTAGAGCCCTGAAGGCCAAGCACCATATTCAGAAGCTGAGGCTGGAGCCCCAGTTTTGACATTGTGTGACTTGGGGCTTTGGCCAAAGCATTTAAGCTCTCTGGCAGCTTCAGATTCTATCCAAGCAATGAGAATGATGGGATATGATCACTTCAAGGTCCTTCTCACTCATAACTAATGCATTGACCTCTGATTTTTCTATGCAACTTCTGATTTTAGGGAGCATCTTGCTCAGTATTCTGTTGCTGTGAAGAGACACCATGACCATGACTCTTATAAAAGAGAAAATTTAACTAGGACTTGCTTGTAATGTCAGAGATTTAGTCCATTGTCATCACAGGAGGGAGCATAGCAGCAGACAGGCAGACATGGTACTGGAAAAGTCACTAAGAGTTCTACATCCAGATCTGCAGGCAGCAGAAAGAGAGAGACGCTAGGATTGGCTTGGGCTTTTGAAACTCCCCAAAACCCCAGGCCCATCCCCAGTGACACACTTCCTCCAACAAGGCCACCTCTTCTAACCCTTTTGAGTAGCACCACTCCTTGGTGACCAAGTATCCAAATCTAGGAACCTATGGAGGCCATTCTCTTTCAAACCATGACAGGGCAGTTTTGTTTCTAGAGATTTTCAATTATGACCCTCCAGAAATAATGAATTTTACATCATAATTCACTGCATGTACTAATTTGGGAATTGTCTTTTAAAGTTCTTTTAGATTTATTTCACGTACAGAGTGCTTACTTGCATGTATGTATGTGTGCTACCTATGTGCCTGATGCTTGCAGAGGTCAGGAGAGGGTGTCAGATCACCTAAAACTATAGTTACATATGGCTGTAAGTCACCACTTGAGTGCAGGGAACTGAACCTAAGTACCCTGCAAGAGGCCCGACAAATGCTCTTAGCCACCAAGCCACCCAACTCTCTAGCCTGTATCTTTTCATTTGTAAGGTTCACATTTTTTCACCTCTCTATTAGTGGATGATTACCTGAACTTAGGTGCCTGGTCCCATGCAATCTCCAATTAAAATATAGCTCATCTTGAAAAATATTTAGCGGTGATGTTATTAATTATAATATGATATTAATAAATTGTAAAATAATTATTGTAATTTGACCCTATGCAATAACATGATAAAATAATAAATACAGCATATGTATAGCCCTTCAAGCTCACAGCATCTCATTACTTACTGCATTAGTTCTCCAATGAGAATAAATCTATTTTTATATTGGAAAATGAGCTCAGAAAGCAATTAGTATGTCAAAGACCCTTTTGTAAGCCCGTGGCAGAGCCAAGACTCAAACCATAAATTTAAATTCTTTGTTCAGACCTCTTCCTCATCTTCAAATGTGACTTGAGATGCAGAAAACTTAGATGAATCATGTCCACGGCACCTGCTACAGTGTCTCCGCAGCAGCATCTCCTCTGAGTCTGCTAATTCCACTGTCAGCTCTCAGAATGGAGACCTGGAAGCTCACAAGACATGCACAGACCTGTTCCAGGTGACTACAAAGACCTGTGAAGACCTCATCAGGAAGATCCTGCGTGTTCTTTGTTGCATGTCATTGAGTGAATTGCTTGACTTATCATCTGCTCACTGGGAACAATTTAATCAGTTTAACTACTTCAGAGCTTGTTAAAGGTTGTTGTGGAGCCCCTGAAGCAAGCTGAAGCTGTGGAGTTTTACACAGCTCTGTCCTCTGCCAGGGATATCTGCTTTTCAGCTTAGCAGAGTCGTCCCTGAGATCCCATTCACATCTCTCCCCCTGTCCTTTCGCTTCTGCCTCATGTTATTCTCACTTTTATTTCAGCTCTTTCCATGTCCCAAATGTTTGCTTCACATACATAGCATAGCATCTGCCACGTAGTGGGTGGTCATTAATTCTCTCACAAAACAGTCATTCAAAAGGCTGAAGGTTTCAGGTGATGCAGAGTGGTGATTGTGTAGAAAATGAATTGTCTGAGACAGATCCCTGGTAATGGGAACCTCCTCACGGTTTGGTGACTCTTCATGGGAGCCCCATGGGTCATGGCATCTGTAGGACACCTTTCTCATCTATGCCTTTCGCTGCCTCAGGAATGACTTGCAAGAGGAACCATGGCAGTGATTTGGCCTCAGGTAGGCTAGAGATGGTGTAAGGTCAGTGAGGTCAGCATCCAGGAGAGAACGGGCAGCACTTTGATACTTGTGGTGAAGAAGACAAAGAACAGACACTGTCACTCAATTTCAACAGGAGCCAGAGACAGATGAATAGAGAATGGGGGAGGATGGTCTCTCAGAGATACCATGAGATGCAGAGACATCATGGGCATTTGAGGTCACAATGGTCTGGGCCAGGGCTGATCTATTTTCTTCCCTCCTTTCTGCTACACTCCTCCAATATCCACTGAGATTCTGCTGGGTATTGCTTTAAAAATATCGATGGAGCTGAGAGATGATTTAGCATTTAAGAGCACTTGTTGCTCTTGCAAAGGACTCAGGTCTAGCCCCAGCATCCCCATGGCAGCTCACAACTGTCTGTAACACCAGTTCCAGGTGATCCAGTGTCCTCTTCTGGCCTCTGTGTGTACTGCACATATGTGGTGCATATATATATGCAACAAAACACTTTTGCACATAAAAGAAAAATGAACAAGTATTCTAAAAGTAAAAATAAAAATAATAAAAGCCAATCTCTTCTCCTCATGGAGCTTGTCTCCTAGAAGGAGAAGACAGGTAAGTGCCCAAAGAAGCAAGTGTGGTGGTCATGAACCCAGGTTATGTTGGGTATGGTTTGTTCATGGGCTGGTCCCTATGACAGTATTGAGAGATGTGGCCTCCCATAGTGGACTCTTTAACTTTAAAAAGTGTAAGCTAAATAAGCCTCTTTTCTTAATAAAGTACTTAGTCTTAAGTATTTTGTTATAGCAACATAAACAGATGAATACAGATAACTACTATTTAAAAAGTAGAATAGGGCAATTGCATAGAGAGGGTAGGGCAAATGAAAGATGTTCATTGAGTGGGATGCTCAAAGAAGGCTTTTCAGAGGAGGCAACCTTAGAGCTCACACTTGAGTGATATATATATATATATATATATATATATATATATATATATATATATTCCACTCACATAATTTGGTGACATAATAGCAGAGGCAGAGGCCCCAATAAGGGACTGAGCGTGGTGTATTTGAAGAACAAGGAGATCAAAGTCTTTGGAGCTGATCTGGAAGAAGAGAGGGATAGGAGATAAAGTTAAAAGAAAGCTATGAGCAATTCTATATAGGCAGGTTCAGGGACACAATTCATAGTGCCCAGGACCAAGTTAAAATACAGGGCTCTTTGTCCTTGAATTATTTGAAATTTCAGAACAGTGCCAGCAGAGCACTAAAGCAAGCATGGAGTCTGCTGAGCACACAGCACCCTCCATTGTCTTAATTTTGTTTCTGTAATAAAATACACCAACAAAGAAAATTTAAGGAGGAAAGGGCTGGTTATGCTTACAAGTCCAAGTTATGGTCAATCACTGTGATAAAGTCAAGGCAGGAACCTGGAGCTGCTGGTCACATCTACAGTCAAGAAGAAAGAGAAAGGATGTGTGTGTGTTCACGGCTAAGTCCACTTTCTCCTCTTTATACAGTTCAGGACCCAAACAGGGATGGCACTTCCTACTTTTAGCCTGGGTCTTCCCGTATCAATTCTTATAATCACAGATGTGCCTATAGGCCAACCTGATTTAGACAATCCCTTCCCACATGAATCACGCTTATGGCAAGTTGACAATTACAGCTAACTGTATCAATGGTTTGGTGAATGGTCAGGGCAATGGCATTTGGATAGGCTGGGGGGAAGCTTTCTGATGGATTGCATGAAGCTTGAGGGAAAAAGTAAACTTGAGACTGCTTTCTAAGGTTTCATTGTAGACTGTGGAATGAACCCTGATGCCATTTACCATATCAGAAAATAGTGAAGAGGCAATTATTTGTAAAAGAGATGAGGCCTTGAAACTCATGTGTAGCTGGAGGTTTTTTGTGTCCACACAGCTCCTGCAGCTGCTCAGACCCAAGTAAACACACAGAGACTTATATTGCTTATAAACTGTATAACTGTGGCAGGCTTTTTGTTATCTAGTTCTTATATATTAAATTAACCCATTTCTACTAATCTATAAGTTGCCAAATGGCTTTTGGCTTACTGGTACTTTTACATCTTGCTTCCTCTGTGTCTGGATGGCAACTCCTGACTCAGCCTTCCAGTTCCCAGAATTCTCCTCTCTGCTTGTCCCACCTATACTTCCTGCCTGGCTACTGGCCAATCAGCATTTTATTTATTAACCAATCAGAGCAACATATTCACAGCATACAGAGCAATATCCACAGCACTCATGTTAAATTCAACATGTGAGTTACATCTCTGGGTTGGGATGTAGAGAAGGCAGTGTGGAGCAGACAGAATGGACAAACCAGAGACAATAATTTATTTTGTTATAAGAATGTCACGAGCTGGTATTATTCAATGAAGATTGTGCACACATATATTTCATATTCATCACAAACATGCAAAGCCACATTATTATGTTGAGACAACCCTAGCGCTTGCCATCCATGTGCCCTTGAACACACTTTCTAGTCTCATTGTCTCTATAAAATAAGACGATTATAATATCTTCTAGGGCAGTTGTGGAGATCAAATGGCATAATGCCTAGTGCAGTATCTGGCAAGCAGGAAAACTGTACAGATAACATGGACATTAATAAAAATTGGCTTATCTTTAAGAGGACATCAGCAATGCTGTGAGCACTGTGCTCTGGAAGCTTCTATTCAAGTAGAATGGATGAAGAGGTACAGACAAGCAGGAAGAGTACTCAGGCCTGTCATACCCCCATAATGCCAAAGGTTAGAATTCATTTAAAAATAGAATTGGCTAAGAGAACACACTTTTACATAAAACTTTTTTTCTTTCTTACATATAAAAATAAAACTTTTAAAATGTTCTCTACAATGGCTGCAAAAGCTCAGCTGTACTTTATTTTTCTTGCCTGTGGGATACAAGGTCTTGGTTCCTAATCCAGACCACCTGTTATATCAAGATAAGTAAAATAAATCTTTAAAGACTATTAGCAATCCTTGCTCTCTTAAGTGTGTGATATTTGGGGTTTGAGGTGGTGGTGCTGATTATATTTTAAATTGGAAAGTTTATGCTCAAGAAAAGGAGACACCTTAAATTAGAAAGGGTATTCCATTTTGGTTCCAGGTGGGGAAGTGGGCCTAATAATCCTGCCAGCTGAGATCCAGTGCTTTCCATGGTCATGCTTCATAGCCAGACATGCCAAATGTGCTCACCTTTAAAAAAAATATATTTTTTCATTGATACTTTGTGGATTTCACATCATGCGTCCTGATCCCATTCATCTTCTCATCTCTTCATATATGCCCTCTGCCCTTGCAACCTTCCCTACAAAATAAAACAAATTTTAAAGGAAAAACAAAAGGGAACGACCAAAAATCTCAGCATAGATGCTGTAGTGGGACACAGTGAGTCTATACATCTATAATTGCAAGTGTTCATTGCAATGAGTCATTGGTCTGGTTCAAGGCCTCCCTCTGGATTCTGCTACCCCTTGGTACTGGCCCTCACTGGGATTCCCCTTGGATATACTGTTGTTGTCATGGAGATCCTGCAGCTTTGGCTCTGCAGGTCTGGCACCTTCACATGCTCTAGAAGTTGATAGATGAGGTGGATGTTGGAGTGCGCCAATTCATAGCCATGGTTATGGGCCCAAAATATGCTTAGCTCTAATGGCTTATGCTATGGCACAACCTACAAAGCACTGAGAAGGATCAACAAGACCCTCCACCTTGAGATTTGCTTCATACACCATTAAAAAGTAAAACATAAAATAGAAACTTATCCATTCAAATTTCCTTCTTTTAGGAAGAAATTGGGATAAAGACATTCACATTCTATCAGCCATGTGGATTTGATGTGTGTGTTCTTGTTGTTGTTGTTTTGTTTTGTTTTTACTATTTTTTGGGGCCCACTATTCAGCTCCCAAATAAATCACACACAGAGGCTTATTTTTAATTATAAATGCCCAGCCTTAGGCATGTTTCTTGCCTGCTTTCCTTAACTTAAATTATCCCATCTACCTTTTGCCTCTAGACCTTTCCCATTCTCTTACTTCTGTAAATCTTACACTTACTCTGTGGCTGCTATGTAGCTGGGTGGCTGTCCCCTGATGTCCTCTTCCTTCTCTAGCTCCTACTTCTTTTTTTCTTCTCTCAAAGGTCTCCCTCTATATATTTTTTCTGCCTGCTAGCCCTGCCTATCTTTTCTCCTACCTTACAATTGTTCAGTTCTTTATTATTCCATTAAGTGTCTTAGTCAGGGACAGTAACACAGCTTCACAGAGTTAAAAAAAAAAACACAACATATTTAAAAGTAACACACCTTAAAATAATATTCTACAATGTGTGTATGTGTGCGCGTGCGCACACGTGTGCATGTGCATGCATATAAAGGAAAGAGGTTTAAGTCAGGTGTTTTCCTTGATTACTCTCCACCTTGTATATTGAAGCAAGTCTTGGATTTGAACTGACAGTTCTTCAGTTGGGCTAGTCCAGCTAGTTGTTCACTCCAGGAATCCACAACTCTGCCTTCCAAACACTGGGATTACAACTGATCCATTTCTGTTTGGCATTTACATGGACTCTGGAGACCTAAACTCTGGTTCTCACATTTGTACAGCAAATGCTTTACTGTTGAGCCATCTCTCCAGCTCCTAAAACACTTGTTTAATGCACTTAATATAAATGTGTGGTTTTAGAAGCTACACACACACACACACACACACACACACACACACACACAGACACGAGTTTTATGACATTATACATAAATGTTTATATACTCAGATACACTTTTTACTTTTGAGTCTTGTTACTGTGTGTATGTTTTATTTTTAAATTAAATTCAGGTCTGTAATTGAGTGTCTAGTTTTAACTGCTAAATATCACAGCTCAAAACTAATAGCATTTTATCCATTTCCCTATTAATTAATAATGTCTCAGTCTCCTGTCCTGTCACTATGATAAAATACCCTGACAAAAGCAATTTTATGGGAGAAAGGGTTTGTTCTGGTTTACAGTTCCAGAAGGATACACTCTATCATGTTAGAGAAGACATGACAGCAGGCAGGAAGCCGGCTGGTCACATTGCACCTGTGCTCAGGAAGCAGAGACTGAACAACAGGAAGCAGGGTTGGTCTATGGAAGTTCAAGGTCTCATTTCCTACAGCAAGGCTCCACCTCCTAAATGGTCCATAACCTTTCCAACAGTTGAAGTAAGTCTATGGGAGACATTTCACAAAGTACATCAGGGAGGTAGGGTTTTCTCCCCAACCCCACTTCCTTTCTAGTCTTCTTTATCTCTTTACTTCTCTTTCTCCAGTTTCCTTCTTTGTTACTTGTTACTAATGATTCTGGCTTTACCCTGGGGCATGACTCACTTGTAGAGGCTTTGGTGTTTCCCCAGAGCACTGTTGGCAAGGTAGTTGCAAGATGGAGCAGCATAGTAACTTCCAACACTGCCAAGTATATCTTCTTGCTTCCCTGACTGTGTTTCCTCTCTTACACCTCACAGTGATGGATGAAAGTTCTAGGTCCCTCCCAGTCTCATAAACATTAGCTCTTTACTAGCCTCCAAGCGGGAAAGATGCATCCTTGTTACTTTAATTATATGTCTTTGATTTGTGTGTGGGGTGAACCTCTTTTTCAGGTGTTCATTTAGCTCTATTGCCCTGCCTGGGTTCTTATTAAGTTCAGCCAAAAGTCAGCCCCGGTGTGCTTTCATTTGTGACCTCTGTTACCCAGCTTGCCAGGGTCTACAGCAGCAGCTTATAAAGGGGGAGAAGGCAAAGAAGATTTAGAGAGATTTCACAATTCAATTTTGCTTGTGCTTAACTGTTCAAGCCCATACCTAGACAACTCTATTTTTCCAAGTTGGTTCTGTTTTCTTTCTAACACATGGGTCCTCCTGACTGGGTCCCTCCTTGTCATGTCCTTAAAGGAATGTCTAAACTTGGGAAAGTCAATCTGGACTTAACAGAAACCTTTATGTGGTTCATTTCTGTATATATTTATCAAATATGTGTTATGAACCACGCAGTGTTCCTCAGCACAGAGAACTTATTCCCTTCCAGGGCCAATTAACACAGTGATTAAAACAAGGAACAGATGTGTCCTGACTATCTTCCTCTCCTGAGGAGCCTGGAACCTCAAGAGTGACAGTACCTTCCTACCTCCCAGCCAGAGATATTCCAGCCTTACCAAATAAGTCATCAGAAGAGTTTGCTGTCTCTGCAGCCTTATGTCCCCAGCACCTGGCCACGTCCTTCCATTGGGTCCCCAACCCCTCTCAGTGCTTGTCTGTGCATCATCAGAAGAGCTCTGTCACCAACTTCAACCACACTTGGATTTAAGAAAAAAAAAACAAAAACCACAAAACACCACAGATGGTATTGTGGTTCCAGGCTAATTGCAGCATATTTATCTGATAAGTAATTCTCATTACATACTCGTCAAACAATTATGGAAACAAGTGGTGGCTCCATCCTTGTGCCTGTCAGGTCTGGTAAATAAAAAAAAAGAAAAGAAAACAGGAAAAAAAAAAGATTAAAGAGAGGCAAATTGGTAAGCTAAGAGTAGTCCTGGGACCAGGAGGCAGAATGTAAAAAGAGAAGAGCTCTTCTAGGCAACTAACAATGCTGGCTCAAGCCCAACTGGCTGTGCTCTCTCAGGGAGTTCTGTTTCCTCTTATGCCCCCACCTCCACCCCCAATCCCTGGCCACGGATGGAAGATCTGAAGAGTAACCTAGCCTGACTCTGCCGTGGGCTCCCTTGCTCTTGTCCCTCCGACTTTGCTCTTGGACTTGGGGCTATTGCTCATGCTCTTCCATAGATCCTTGGATCGAAATCAAGTCAATGTAGAGGCCAGGGATGGAGGCTAAAATACACTCTTGTAGGCTTGATTGCAGGTCCAGTCTCAGGACAATCACTCACTAGTCACTGCCTGACACTGAAGACTGGACTCTTCTGTGTCCCAACTCAAAGGAGAGCAAAACAATGGGCAACATAGCGCTGCTTCCTGCACAGCTCCTGGGTCCTGCAAAGTGATACTGCCTGCTGATCCTTTACCACAGTGGGCTGCACTCAAGCCTTCAGTCAAGGTCACAATTCTTGAGCCATTAACTCTCCACGTGCTCATTGCTCCTCTTCTGTGTTGACTGGTAAACTTCATGAGCTCAAAAACATTAGGCTTCCAGAAGACCCCAGCATCATTTCATCTTAGGTTGATTGAGAAAAATCAATGAAAATCAACACTGAGACCTGGAGTCACACACTGATCAGAAGGCCAAAGCAACAAGTAAACCAGTGATTCACAAATGAGATGGTGGAATAGCAGAAGGTCAAATGGTTTATAAAATTGTATTAAATATTATCATGGTTTTGTATGTGGTGTATATTTATGGAGATGTTAGTGTGGGTATGTGGATGTGTGTGTGCATGAGTATTTACAGGTGTGTACAGAGAACAGAGCTTAATGCTGGGAGTTATCCTCAACCACTCCCTACCCTATGTTGTGAGACAGGGTCTCTCACTGAACTTGGAGCTTACCTGTTCAATTATCTTGGCTGGCCAGTGAGCTCTAGGAATCCACCTACCTTTACCTCTCCAGGGTTGGAACTATAGATGTAGACCACCACACTTAATTTTTTAGGGGTTGATGGGGGTCCCAAATCAGGTACTCATGCTTGCATGGCAAGCACTTTATTGACTGAGTTACCTTTAGGGGTCCTAACATATTATTTTATATGTAGAAAACTAACATAAAGCATGGAGTAATACAAGCCACAATAAAGAACACATCTGGATAGACTTTGCAATCGGTAGCGCAAAGACTAAAAAAATATAAACATTTCTACCTATTCATTTTTTTTCTTTTTGCATTTGGGGAAATAGTAAGGCAGTCTGGACAGCACGCTGGGGGCCTTATGGATAGTAACTATTGGTTCTGAAGTCCATGTTTTCATTTATTCATCCATCCACCAGAAACCACTCTGGATCCCCATGAAGATCATTCTATCTGAGCGAAGTCCATAATTATAGAATCTGAGAACCCAACGGAGGCCACACTCTCCAAACGCAACAGTATTTATTGAGCAGAGTTTGTCCACTGGTGAGGATGAAAAGCATAGGGTTAGAGACTCGGTGTTGAAGCATGAAACAGGTGGTGTGATTGGGTAGCTCCCTGAAGCATCTTTGTACTCACGCCGTCTCAACTGCATACTGGCTTTAGAACAGGTGTAAGCTAGAAGTCCTGTGGGAGCTGAGGCCCTTGATGCCTTTCCTATCCCCTCACTGGGCTACAGAATGCTGACATTGCAGGTGCTAGGCAACTGATGACAGACAGGAGGACCTGGAGCCTGCCTGAGTGGTGTTTCTGAGAACTAGTAAAGAAGAGAGAGAGACTGACCACCCGGGGCAGCCAGCATGGCTCTCGTGGAAGATTTCAACCTGGAAAACCCAGTGATGCTATTTCCATTTTTCCTATTACTTTTATTTTATCACTTTCCATCCTACCCTAGTCTAAAAAGAACCAGAGACATCAAATTCTGCCTAGTGATGTACCACTGCAGTAAACCAGATGAGGAGAGCTGGGCTTGGGGTGCCACTAAAAACACAGGCACACAATTCTACATGGGACCCTCTACAAATCATCCATGTATCCCAACCCATATCCCTACCTTCCTCCAACTCATTGTACAGAACCATGGCCTTGAGCTTGGGTGCTTTTTATTCCCCTTCTTTCTCCTCTTCTTTCTACACATTTTCTTTATCCCAGCCACAATCTCTGTGCCTGTGTTCTGTAAGGTCTGTCTGGTTAGATGACTTTGGGATCATAATGTTTGTCCTGGGTTTCATGTTTTTTCTGGAATTGTGGATAAGGTCTCCCTCCCACATCTGAGCATTTCTCCAAAGCAGGTAATTAATCTCTCGTCCAAAGGAAGTTTTACAGTCAGCACCAAGATGCTTCAGCTTTATAAACAGTTGATCCCTTGTGGATGCATTTGTTAATTTATCTACTCATTAACTATTTTTAATACTTTTGCTATTATTTTCCAGATTGGAGCTGAGGGTTACAAAAGAAAAGTCTTCCTAAAAGCTAGGGGATGAAAGTTTCTGAACATGCAAACACATCACAGTGAGTGTAAGAAAGGCACATTAGGAACCCACATCTAGGCAAATATAAAGTCACTTGTGGGTGTCTTCATTAACTTACCCAAGTGATTGAGTTAGTCTCCTGATTGAAGTCAGTCAGGGCGCTAACTCAATCAACAGGAGGAAGCAGCATCTGATCATTGGGATGGTTAAGTGAGTGTCTTAGGAACAATAGTTATTCATATATAAACGGAGATGGGTATTAAATGTGAGTCCCTAGAACCTCACTCCTATGCCATTTTCTCATTAAAGGAGATATCTGCTTTAGAAAATCAAGGGCCACCCAAGGGCTAGCAGCAACTCCTGCTGTTTGACATGGGCAAAGACTCACAGACATTAAAGTGAACATCTTTTCTTTGGGACCCTTGCTTTTGCATTAGGAAGAGTTCAAAGTAAGCTGATTCTTGAAATCCTCCGACAGTTTCTTGGCCTTGTGTATTGATCTGATTGAAAAGTCTCTGGAGTCCTTTGCTTCCCAAGGGCTCCAGCCCTTGTTCTGAACACATCAATAAATGAAGAAGCTTCACAATCAGCAGGTCACAAACAGGACAAGGAAAGCAGAGTCACTGGCAGGCCAAGAAGAAGGGGGTGGGCAGGAGGTCCTGAGGATGGGGTGAGGTCAGCACCTCACCACCCACAAAGAACTGGGGCCCATTGAGGCAGCTCCTCTTCTTCCTTGCCATCTGTCAATGGCAAGTGACACTTTGAAAAACTCATTCCTGCTTCTTGGATTTCTGATGACCAGGCGTGGTAGGTAGGTGCTGTGGTTTAGCTGTCCTGTTTAAGAAGGGTCCCTCCCCATATGGGGACCCCAGCAATGTCAAGCATCCAAGATGACTTCTGAGTCCCAATACTGTACTCTTGGCATCTTCCCATAGGCTCATGTACAGTTCAGCCTTCAAACCCTTCTCTGTGTTCTCTGCTAATATCCCATCCTTGCTGTATTCAAAGCCAGCACTGTGGCCCTTTGGGGTCTGTGAGGTCCTGGTGAAGAAACAGATGAGAGGAAGAAGGAGTGTGTTCAAGATGGTCAAACCATGTCCCCAGAACCCAGCTGAGTTTTTGGGTCCTTCTCAAAGACCCTGTTCCTAGCCTGAAGGCAAACATAGTGTTCATTATAATTAGGAGTAGGCAAGAAGCCCCAGGCTTTTTATGTAGCAAGTATTGCAGTGGGTCTCACAACTGAGTCTGTAGGATCCTGACTCAGGGAGACACAAAGGCAGCCCTTACTGTGCCTGTGCAATGATGAGAAAGGGAAAGTACGGCAGTATAGTTCAACTTCTTTTCAAGTACCCATTCAACCCTTGCCTTTCATCTGGGACCCTTCAGCAAGGGATCCCAACTCTGGAAAGCAGGTCTCTGGTATTCTTTCCCCATACCAGTGCATAGCTCCTTGTGTGTTCTATTGTCTGGGGAAGGTGGCAGTGCTTGGCTGCTGGGTCTGCACTGTTAACCGGTTTGCAGCTTTGGTGTCCACAGTCAGAGGAGCTATCAGACAGGCCTGTCTGTGGCTGTGATTGCATTGCATTTGATTTTAGGCTTTGTTTCTTCAATATCAATGTGGTGGGCACTTTTTGTGTTTATTTTTGAGATTATGATTTAATTACAGCATTCCTCCCTTCCCCTTCCTCCCTCCAAATCCTCCCACACATCCCTCTCCACTTTCTCTTCAAATGCATGGCCTCCTTTTTCATTAATTGCTATTGCATGCATGTATATATTTGTATACACACATATATTCCCAAATATAAGGTATTAAGTCCAAATAGTGTTGCTTGTATGTATGTTTTATGGGCTCAGTGTTTGGCATTGGACAATTAATCATGTGCTCTTCCATGGGAAGGACCACCTCTCTGACTCCCAGTTCTCTTCAGTTGCCTATAGTTCTTTGGGTAGGGATGAGGCTTTGTGGATTTATCACCATCCAGTTTGGGATGTTCATTGTTGTCAACCTTGTTCAGCTCATGTTTGAGTGGTCATGTTGGTGACTCTTTATGGGTAATCTTGACTGTCTATTTAATGGAATCTGACGTCAACTAAGAAACAGGTCTCTGGGAAGGTCTCAGAGGCCATTTCTATGAAGGATTCACTGAGAGAAGATCCTCCCCACAGTAGGTGGTGATCAGAGGAAAAGATGACTTGGGAACGACTGGATGTGTATTGCCTCATTTAATCCTCCAGTGCACACTGCCAGGTAAGAATATCAAGTTTCTTTTCAGTTGGGGAAGTGAAAGTTGAGGGCTAGCGTGATGGCTCATTGAATCGCCTCACTTAGAAGGTGATTCAGGGTAGCTTTCCTAGGACCAGACCTGGACAGGGGACAAGTGCAGAGTGATTGATGATGCATTAGGAAGTTTCTTGAGAGAAACACTGTGAGTGGGGAAGTGGGACAAAGCATCAGACAGGAAGAAAATGATTAAGGAGCAGCTTCAGGCCAATTCCTAAAGAAGGAAGACTGAGGCCCAATTCACAGGGAAGTCCCAGAACTTTGAATGTTACAGACAAGGGAAGCAGCAGCATTCACTTGCTCCCAGCATTCTTCCTTTGATGAAAGGTTGTGCCTGGCAATATTTGAGGCTCTCCCTGAGGGCAGCTCACCCTCAGAGGCAGTAGGTGGTATGAGGTAGGGGGGTGGGAGGGGCAGGTTGGGGGTGGCTGTCAAGAGTGAGGTTCCAAAGAGAGAGCCAGCTTGCAAAAGATAACAAAGGGATTAGATCTAAGGCTGTGAGCGATGACCACAGCACCAAGATCTACTGGAGGTGGGTGAGTAAACAAAGCCTCCTCTGGAGGAGGTGGCATTTAAGAGGATAAATGGTAGAGGAAGCCAGCATGTGAGGGTACATAAAGCATCCACAGAACATAGGAGATTGGGAAGGGATATCAGTTAAGTTCCTCTTTAGCCTTCTTGTTTTTTATAAAGGTACTGGGGAGGAAAAGTGATCTCTAACAGGCTGAGCAGCTTGCCCAGAGTCACACAATTCTTGAGGTCATAGAGAGCTCAGGGCAGACCTCAGTTCTGACCGGCATGGCCAGGTAAAGGGGAGAACATGCACGAAAGACCCCTTTGTTGGGAGGGTGTTGGAGAGCTATCGAGACAGCTCAGGGAGGGCAGAGAAAGAGGACAAACACTTGGATCTCTGCCCGCTGCACACCCCACCCCCATACTTGCATGTTATTACTTTGAACAGAAGAGCCTCTCAAGTACATGGATACGACTGAAGAGACAGAGTTATAAATAAAGTGACAGATACCATGGCAACAGGGGAAGCAAAATGAAATGCATCATCTTATTGTAAAGGGCAAAACCTACTCTATATATACAGCAGTGAGCGTCTCCGTTCTCTTTCCAGAGCTTTTTTGCACAAACACTTTAGACTTCGCATGAAGCAGGCAGGTCTGCCTCCTCAGCAGCCGTGATTCAGTCACAGAATGTATGTGTATTTTTGTCCATGTCTCTGGGTCTCTGTGTGCTCATGTGTTCAGTTATATAAAGTGTGGCTACGTCTCTGTCTAGGGAAAATCATCCTGGGATATATACAAACATCTTATAACTGTGAAACAGTAAAATGCATGGATGTAGGATCTTTCAGAGATTATAATTTCCAAAGGTGGCAACAATGATATTTTATATCTCCTTGCTTACCTTCAAGTAGACCCTGATGCTCTTGTTGCCTGGGGAGTCTGGGAGTAGTCATTATTGCCTCCTCCAAGGATGTGGTTAATGTGGTGCTATGTGGCTTGTGTGGATTCATTAAAGACCAGACATCTTCCATTGGTTTCTCTTGAGACATTCAATCCACAGGAAGTAAGTCCTTGGGTAGAAAAGACAGTGGCTCTGAAGCTACCCCCCTGGGAAGGCCACTCATTGCTACTCCAATTCAGAGTACAGGCTGAGCTTAACTCTCCAGCCACCCATGCTGGAGATGTGAGCAAAGCAATCTGGATACTTCAGGAGCAAGGTCCTCAAATGACTCAGGGTCTGCCTCAGAGAACAGAGTCAACCACACTCTGTCCAAACCTGGAGCCTACCGAATTCACTAGTCATAATAAATGGTTGTTTCTTGAAGCCACTAAGTTCAGGGAAGTTACTTACACTGCCCTAGATGATAGAAATACCCCCACAAGTATCAAAACAGATGCCATTTTCAACTGCCCAGCACATGCCCCACTCCAGACTGAGATTGCATATCTATCATCTCATTTAACGGTCCAATCCACACCACCAAGAAAGAACAAGTTTGTTTTTACATAAGAAAAGGACTGGGATGATGGTTCATTGTTAAAGCTTTTGCCACTCAAGCATGAGAATCGGAGTTCAGATCCCCAGAATTCACATGAACACTAGGTTGGCATGATGGCCTACCTGTAATTCCAGCCTTCAAAGGTTATACAACAAGGTGGCTATTGAGACTAATCATATTAGGGAACTCTCGGCTTGACAGAGACACTCTGCCTCAATGACCCAAAGGTGAGGGGCTACATAGATGCATCGACCTTGGGCCTGTACATGCATGCTAATACATGAACACATGCACCCCACACATGTGCCCACACAATGCATACATGCAAACCACACACACACACACACACACACACACACACACACACACACACACACACACACGATAATGGGAAAAAAACAGAAAAAGAATTTAAAAAAAAAGAACAGGCAGTAGGAGTTGAAGTGGCCCAGAAACACATCGAAAGTAATAGAGCTGAGTGTTAGATCTGCATTCCTTGGGTTCAGGGTTCCTTCTTCACCACAAATAGATCTCTGCACTGCTAAGATCCAATTACAGAATCCTCTTTGCTTTTCCCTATGAAGCATCTCCCGCCTCACTCTTCCTTGATTTATTTTTCAGAGAGATGGATGCTACTCTGCATACTCTCCAGTAACTCACCAGTGTCAACTAACAGATTTCCAAGCTAATTCACACAGATCCATGTTACTGTTGTACATGGTACAGTGGAGCATATTGGATAGATTTACTCTAATGCATTAACCAGTCCTCCTGAGGGTGGATATTTGGGTTGTTTAAATCATTATTTTCCACTCCTACAAATGATGTTTTAGGAAATGACCTTGCACGTGTGTCTCCATGCCCCAGTATAATTATTTTCCTGGAGTCACTTGCTGCACATCAATAAATTGAGCTCTGTGAAGGTTTTGCTCGAATTCCTCTGACCGTATATAGGCTTCTGTTCGGTTGCAGTCTCCACAACATGGGAGATTCTCCACTGATTTCTATTTCTTACAGTGGCATCCTTTCCATATTTGTTGAAGTCTGATGAAGGTTGGTTTGGAGGTGAAAATATAGAGTTCCTTTCCCTCTTCTATCAAACGACAAAAGGTGTTTCAAAAAAATACCCTTGAGAAGACAGGTATGGATCTCTATGTTTGATTGTCCTGGGATTGAGCCTGTGGTGATGTGTGCTATGACTGTGACCACAGACAGGTCCTGTGACTTGTCTAAGCCAGTTTCTTTATCTCTGAAATGGAAACAGAAAATGTGTCTCCTCTTAGGATTCATATCAGATAGTGCAAACTAAACCCAATGCCCTGAGCATGACCCATAGCTAAATTATAACATTATATTATTTTAGGTAAGGACAGAACACCTCTCAGTGTATCTGACCACCAAGTTTTTAAAGTCCTGGGAAAAGAGAAGCAGAGTGTGGGTGTGGAAGCAGGTGGCTCAAACAACACCAGCCTCATCCCCCAAGACTCACATCCCACAAATTCTTACATTATCCCCAAGACTCACCAAGCATAATCCGTAGCATCAAGTTACTTAACAACTGTTCTCAGACTGGGAAAGATTTTTGAAAAATTTAAGTTTATGATTGGTATGGTTTGAAGTGAGATGTCTCTCATAAGTCTATGTGTTTTGAACACTTGTTATGCAGCTGGTGGCATTGTCTAGGAAGTAGAGAGTGGCTAGCAGAGGTGAGTTTCTGTGAGCTTGAGGGTTGTGGTCTCTTTCTGATTCTGCTCCCATCTTCTTCTTTTCCTCATTGAGCTGCCAAGTTAGCATTAGCTCAGAGACAAGAGCCTCCCCACCAGCTTTCTCAACCATAAGAGAATGAAATTCTCTGAGACCATGAATCAGATTAAAGTCTTTCTCTGTTAAATTGCTTCTGTGGAGCATTTTCTTGCAGCAACAAGAAAAGTAACCAATATGAACAGAGAAAAGAAAGGAACAGAGAATGAAGTTACTCATGAAAGCATGCCTGGGCTTCCTATATGCATTCCATTGGGCAGAACTGGGCTATCCAAAGTAGAGGAGCAGTGGTTGCTTATCAACCTCCCACCCCCTTTCTCAGAGTAGCATGTACCACATCCCTGCCTATTTTCATCAACAAGAGAAATCTATCCATGTACATTGGGAGAAAACTGAGAGCAGAGGACAGGAGGCAGTGAAACTTTGAGCAGAGGGAGGAAGAGAGAGACAGAGACAGAGAACAGAGAACAAAGAGACAGAGACAGGAGTACAGAGACAGAGATAGAAACATTTATTTCTTCACTCATTGGGACTTTGTTTTCTATGAACCAACTGGTGTTGTATAGCACTCACTATAGAGACCCTAGAAATGCCACAGGTACCCACAGTCCTGCTCCTTTTTTCATAGTAGGTCTCTTTCCAGAAGGTCAAACTTTGTCATAGAAGACTCCAATGTCTTTGGAAGTTTTCCTGTGTCCCACCTGGCCCTGAGGTCCTCCACTTATAAAATAATCATTCAGAGGCTTATATTAATTACCAACTGTATGGTCTATGGAAGGCTTCTTGCTAGCTAGCTCCTTCATCTTAACTTAACCCATTTTTATTAATCTATGTTCTGCCACATGGCATTACTGGTCTGTTGGCATCTTACTGCTCCTTGGGCGGCAGTTTGTCATCTCCCATTACATGTTGCTCCTTGGATGTTGGTTTGGTGTCTCTCCTTTCTCTTTTCACTATCTCTCTTGGATTTTCCCATCCTGCCCTGCCATAGGCCAATGCAGCTTTATTTATTAACCAATCAGAGCAACACATATTCACAGCATATAGAAAGACATTCCACAGCATTCCAATATAATTTTTCCTGAACCCTAGGCACTTTCCCTTCCTTAGCCACTCCCTATTATTCACTCTAGAACCTTTAGTAAGCCCAGCTTGTTCAGTAAAACCTGCAGATACTTTGCATTGGGATTAAATGTCACAAAAGGACCTTTAAAGGAAGGTGACTTAAACATGTGAAGCCCCTGACATTAGCCTTGCTGGGCTTGCTCCTCGGTGGACAACCTTAGGCTGGTATAGGCACAGCTTCTTCAACAGCACCTTATTGATTGAAACCTAATGGTTGTCTTATCACAATGTTGAAAGAGCTAACAAAAGGACAGTAGCACAAGGCTGCTCTTTCCCCAGTTTTCACCCACCCCACCATTAATTTAGCTATCTTGGAAAAAAATGATGTTCCTAGGGTCTGATCTCTAATTCAAGTGAGATAATCACTGCCAATAAAGAATACAAAAGAATCCCGAGACATTTTAGAGAAGACAACAAATCCTGGTTACAGTTGCCAGGTAGGTTATGCCAGGTGTCTGGATCCATTGGCTGAGAGTGAGGAATACATACGTCAGGTCATTTTGGTTCCATGTGAACCATACTTCCCCGTGTACTCTGCCTCTGCTCTTTGATGGTAGCTGTTGGGATACTTCAGTCTGATTGATAAGGTGCATGATCAAAAGCAACTTTCAGAAAAGAGTTTATTTTGGCTTATAATTCCAGAGGGATGGCTAGAATCTATAATGGCAAGCAAGGTATAGCAATAGGTGGGCATGGAGACAGGAGCAGAAAATTACATCGACATACAGGAAGCAGCAAGAGGGAGCACAGGAAACAGGATGAGGCTACAAACCTTTGAAGCTGGTCCAGTGGAGTACTTCCCCCAACAAGGCTCCATTTCATAAAGCTTCTATAATCTCCCTCCAAACAGCTTCATCAGCTGGGGCCAAGTGTTCAACTAATGATCCTATGGGGGACATTTTCCTTTTAAACCATCACATACACCTTCTCTTTGTCCATACCTGCTAGCAGTTGTATGGTGTCTCTGGTTCTCATGTCGCCATTAGCCAGAATGCCTGTCATCCAGCACAACTTACCACTGCTTCGATACAGGGCTTCTTCTTTTCCATCTCTCTCACTCTGACTTCTGCCTCTCACTGCAAAGGGATCCTCAGCAGAGCTGATGACCTCTGAATGCTGGACCTAAAGTATCTTGAGCTGGGATGCCTCCTCTGAGGTCTCACTCTGGAGCTTTACTTCTCCTTAGCTCTAGCTTTGCATCTGTTGAATCCTAAGGAAAGAGTGTGACGTTGGTAACAACTGTCTTCCTCTTGCCCCTCTTGGGACACATACCTTAGTGGTTCAAAATTTCCTAATTTCTAAACTCATGGCTAAAATTTTTGGAGGAATTTTTTCATATTATTATCTTTCTTCTTAAATGTTCTTTTTCGTTTATACCCTTTTGCCATAGTGTTTAGTTTCTTTTTTTCTTTTCATTCAATTTTACTGACAAGAGAATTTGTTTTCAAGAGCTTTCTAGATTTTTAACTAGTGAATACAATGCAGTCAAGAAGAGGTGGGGCTTACAGAACCATCCACAGTTCAAGCTGATCTTGGACCTTTGTCCTTCTGAACTGAACACACACATAGGAATGGTTTCTAGCAGGCCAGTGTTGACCTGCCTTGACAACATCTGTAGGGTTCCTCTATAATAACCATCTTTTCCTTGGATCCCAACTCCATAACCTGGGTGTGCATTTTACTTATACTGCCATCCTTCTCTGTGTAACCATTTGGCTCAACTGTTTGAGAATTTAAAAAGTAGACTGTTGAATTGCCCTAAATAATGTCTCTACCTGTCGTTTTGAGTATAAGCATCATAAGGCTTTTCTGGTCCCAGACTAACCTTTAGAGCATTGACATCTGCTTGCCCAGCCCCTGACTCTTTCACTCTGTACAAGACTTATTTTGTTCTTACTACTTTCCATGATTTCTGCTCCACTCACTCCATCATCGAGAATGTTAGGCCCAGGCACACATCTGTTTCCTATGCACATCTGTTTTTCTTATCCTCTAGAAGTTAACTGCTACCTTGAATATATCTGGATCACAACCCTTGCCAAAGGCACCTGCCTTTTTCTAAAGCTTCATTATCCTGCTATCTTCCATTTCTATTTCATGCTTTGATATCAAAAGATGAGCTTTTTTTAAAATCAACAAATTGAATTCATCCACTGTTTTAGACAAAATCAGATACATTGCTACTACTTATTCTCCTAGTCAACTTCAGAAATTGACATTTACCCTATGGCATAGGAAACTCTATAATCTTTCAATTGATGACATTCTGTTTATCATGTATGTATGTATGTACATATGTATGTATGTATGTATGTATGTATGTATCTGCCTATCTATCTTCATCTAACTACCTACTTGTTCTTTATCTTTACATATATTTATATATTTTTCCTTGTCTCTCTCCATGCCTTCTTCATAATCACCACTGGTTAATGGATGAAATAAAATCTAGGTCTCTTAAATATAAGCCATGGATTAGGATAAGACATCAGTGTTAAGGGTGATTTATTAATCTAAAAATGTAGATGCATCTGGTCCCTTGCACTAGCATTTTGGCTTCAATATCCAACCCTTATACATTAGTGCTTCTGCTCATGTGGAATTTAGTCATTTTTCCCATTTTAGGTCCTGGCGTACAATCCTTACTGAGAAACACAGTTAAAGAAGCAAAATGATTATTCCTCCTACCACTGACTTAAAAGCCCATAAATGGAAGCAATGCCTGTCTTAAGGCAGACCTTCCCTGGAAGGGCTTGGAAGATCTTCATGTGAGCTATACTTGCCTAAAGTCAGAATCAGCCAGAAAGACCCAGAACAGGAGTAACTAGTCCCCTACAGCTGGTATTCTTTAATTTAATTCATGCAACCACAGTAGAAAATGCCAGAAACCATAGGATGGAGGTCCTTTTCTGATGCACAGAAGCCTTCCACCATGGCCATGCTAGGAACAGATTTTCTATGTACAACTTTGGGCTTCAAATGGCCACATCTGCTTCTTGTTTGTTTGTTTGTTTGTTTGTTTATTATTTATTTATTTATTTATTTATTTATTTATTATCTATCATCTATCTATCTATCTATCTATCTATCTATCTATCTATCTATCTACTTATTTTTGCTTTTTGAGACAGGGTTTGACTGTGTAGCCTTGGCTGTCCTAGAACTCTATCTGTAGACCAGGCTAGCCTCAAACATGTGACCAAACAAACTCTTTAATGTATGAGGTTTTAAAGTGGGGCTTTGAATATCCCTGGGCATTCTTGGGGTTTTGAATCAAACAGCAGCACAGAAGAGTCAGAAAAATGAAAATGAATATCATCCCTATAATGAGCTGACTGTGGAGAAGGGAATATTAGATTAGATGTGGTTCCTTGTTCTCTCTACTCCAACCATAATAAACTTTAGGCTTCCTTCACCAAGGTCAAAGTTTATTATTCCTCTGAGTCTGCCATTTGGAAAAGCAGAAGTCCAGGGCAAATGAAGTCCTCCAGCTCACTCATCAGAAGCTTGGCTTCCTTCCTCCAGTTCTCTGTAAGAAGAACCTGGAGTTAGGATGGGTCAGAAAAGGTACCCAAGTAGAAATGTCCAGAATATGAATGTTCTTCTAACATCAGTTCTTGTGTATTGTTTTTCTTTCCTCAATACTCCAGTTTGCACAAGGATAAAGTTCCATCTACTGAGAGTATTCTGAGTCACAGTGGAATGTTCCACAAAACACAGTACACACCATGTAGAGCAAAAGGCAAAGGCACACAAAAACTAGAAAGTACCTAAAAATGTTCTGAAAGTTCCTGCTTACTGTAGCTACAGCACATCCTGTCCCCTTGGTTCTGTTAGGTCTGTCAGAGGAGAGTACCCTCCAGCTCCAACACATAGCTATAGCTCCAGGATAGAATGAAAAAGGTAGGTTGAGGATGTGGAAACAACTCAGTGCTCAGGTCTAGGGAGAACTCGGGAGAGGTCTCATCAGTATGAGGATGGAGTGGAATAGGAGTGGAAGGAGGTATTCAAATGATGACTTCAATTCCTGCTGCACAGAGCATGCACTTTGTGGATATGACTAGGTAGAAGAATGAAGTAACTGGAGTTTGAAAGTCTTGATTTGATAGATAAGGAAGTGGGGATCTGGGAAGGGGGTTGTGGCTGAGCTAGAATTTGAACCCACATCTTCTCACTGCTAGCCTGTTGCTCACCAGCAGCAGGAGGCTTCTTTTGGACAAACAGTTAACTCAGACCTACATAATTCTGCCATATGTCTTCATGTCACAGACAGGTCTCTAGAGCAGCTTTAGACTCCAGCATTGCTTCATAATTGATATGCAGATCACCTCTTGCATTAACCCGGAACGACAGGCACTTGTTCATAAAGAAACCAGGCATGTATACACAAATACTCCCCCGTGTTTGGAGTAGGTAAGAATCCTTCTGGCATAAGGGGGTAAAGGCATAAACAAATATATGACATATAACATCATCAGTAATGGGAAAAACAAATTCTCAGTTGGATCAAAGAACAAAAATCTTAGAACAGAAAGCAAAACCACTTGAAGAAAATGTCATAAAAACAGCATCCGCCCCCAGCTTGTGGCTTCCACTCTCCTTCCTTGTCAGCTCTGGCCAGCTGGTGTCTCTCTCAGCTCCACCTGCCACTGCTTTCCAGGCCCTGTTTGAAACTCTACTGCATAGACACCACCCTGTCCCTCAGCTTTGAACCTTGGAGGCCACAAGTCCTCACTGCTATTCTCCCCCTGATGTTGTGTGACTGGCCCACATGGTCCTTCATGGTCAATTTTATCTATTGGTTCTTATGAGTGGTCTCTCTGCCCCAAAACATGCTGTGGCATAGAATTGTGCCAGTTTGAACAGGTGCATGGAAGCAAAGTGCAAAAAAATATGATAATTCCTCAAAGCCATCACCCTCAATATCAAGTTATTTGATGTTATCAATGGAGCTGCAGCTTAATTTTTGAGGGTGTCTGGGCAGTCTATGACTCATAAATGTACTGGAGTGGCTCAGAACTGAGTATACATCATGTTCACGATTAGCACATTCCTTTCAACCAGGAGAGGAAAGACCTGGTGAAGCACATCTATAATTCAGTCAGAGGTTCTGAAGATATTCCTATTTTTGACCCAAAATTGAGGATGATTGATTTTTATATTTAAGACTATAAAACTTAAAATCAGATAAAAATCATGCTTCTAAATAGCTAATAAGGGTGATCTCATCTGTGTTAAGTAAACATAGACACAAAATTAAATGACATAAGTAGGGGATGGGAGATACCTGGCTTCATGTTTAACAGCAATCCATTCACCAAGTGTTTAAAATATTTCAAAATCATAGAGGTTGAAAACGTTTTCCAAAACGTTTACCAGTGAGTATTTCTACCAGTGTCAGGCCTTTTGACTTAATAATCCCTTCTACAACACTCTCCTAAGTAACAGTAAATTCTCACAAAGATATTTACATGCAAAAAGGATTAAAATAATATAGCATTAAAGTAGTAAAAATAACTTTAAGTCCCAGTAACAGGAATGTTCAGTGGCCTATTATACACTCCTTATGTGTCAAACTTGCAAGGTGTATTCAACAGCATTGTTTCATCCTTTGCATATTTTTAGCATAAAAATATTGTCTTTGTAATTCATCTTGTTCCTTTAGTGACAATATTTGAAGCTTCATCGAAAAATTGGAGGATGGATTAAGGGGTAAATGTTACCACTCATGCAACCATTTTCTTTGTTTCTACATAAGGTCGTCTCCTGCACTCTCCCATTGTCCCATGCAACTTGAAAAAGACATCTGAGAATAAATGAAGATCAGACCTCAGACACCAGGGCTGGATTCTCCTGTCTCACCTACACATTGGATTGATGCTGACATATGCATGGTTAGTGACCCTTGGAGACTACTGCAAAGCACTGTTTCTATTCATATTTATTCCTCAATACACAAATTATTTAGGAGTTAGTGTTCATGCCTTGTGATTTGTATCTTGCAGTTTGTAGGAAGAAACAGATGTTCTTTTTACTCTCCCTGCAGCTTTCATCAACCCCAGAACAAAACATGCATCCTCTATTTCTTCCTTGTCTCTTCTGTGGTCATCTGCAGGCCTGGTTATGAGAAAGGAGATGAAGATCATAAACTCCACCTTCTCTTCTTCGAGTGCAAAGAATATAAAGTAAATGGCATTCAATGAAACTCAAGAGAGAAAGTACCAGTAAATTTCTGGAGCAGAGTCATTTAATAGATGCCATGGATCCAAGGCTTATGCCCGCAAGCACAGGGACCAAGATATTTTAGATAAAATGAATGGAAAGAATACTGGGGTCATCTATTCTGAGACTCATTAAGGAATATGGAAAAGCAGTAAAGCAAGACCTTGTTTTCATTTTAGCTGTGCCACTTTTCTGCTCTATAATCTTAAACGAGAGCCTGATCAGCCTGTTGCTTAGATTTAAGTGTCATGTGGATGAAACAGTTCTAGAAGCATGCATAGAAGTGGAGTCGTGCCTAACAGTACTCAGTGTGCTGGCCAACCCAGTCATCACTGAGCAACTAGGGATCATTTTATCATTGCAGAGAACACAGATGGCTTTAGAATAAACTAGGCCTGAGTTCAAATCCTTATTCTTTTTGTCAATTTCATGTCAGGAAGTGAAATGTATTCCGTTTTCTAAACTCTGGTTTTCTGGTTGTGAAGCAGAGGTAAATACTTCTTTCCGCAGTTGCTTTATGTATTAACTGGTCCCAGAAAATGATCAGTATTCAATGTTTCCTTTATCTGCTTTTTGCATTATCCTGATGAGAACCCAAGTGCTGTGTTGTATTATGGGCATATATCTTATGAGCTCTTGAATCACAATCATTCACTTACATAGGACAGCCAGACATGATTTATCCAGAACTCTGTCTTTAAGAGCTTCTTCTCTGTTTATTTTTATTAGAAAAGATTCCAGGATAAAGTATAGTGGGGGTGTTTACAGCAGGAAATAGAAAGATGTTTCCAGATAGAGCAACAACATTTTATTTGTATAGAAGCTCATTCAGGACAATTAATGGGCAGTACTAGTGGGATAAAACATGAAATCCTTTTCCTTTCAGCCTACATTCTTGAACTTTCTGACTTTGCCCCCTAAGAAATGCAGATATTTCAGTATAGAAGTGGTATATTGCCAAGATATCTTATCATATTGACACATACAGGAACTGCATACGGCTCAGAGAAGAAAGATTTCGGCAGCAGGTTCAGTAATATCAAGCACCAGATTAAGAAGCATTAGCACTTTTGTTCAGTAGCCTCCACACACAGGAATTGTATTCACTTTCTGTTTCAGGTTGAACCACGTAATAAAACTCAGACTCCACCCTTAATAAGCTACAGTGCTTAAAGGCAGTCACAGATGGGGAGACTGCCAGCACAACCAAGGTCTGTAGCAGAAAAGGATTCAGGAAGGTCTTCCAGCACAAAGAAAATCCCCCAGTGTATACACAGGAAGTGATTTGAATAGGGTAATGGAGACAGAAGGCACCTAGGAGGTACCCAGAAGGCAGTAACTCACATCAGTGATTGATGGCGAGGGAGAGATGTTTTCTTTGGTGGTGTAGCCAAGGGTAAGGTACCCGTGCTTCTTACAAGAGCATGGCTAAGGACTTTTTTTTTTTCTTTTTAAGGATGAAAGTTAACTCATGTCAGATTCAATTCGAGATTCTGGTTTTATTATTATTTTTTAATATCCCTCTTGTGCCTCAATGTTTCCATTCCCTACCAAGTTATAGTCAACCATCTTAACGTTGAATATATATATTGAATGAATATATATTAATTAATGAATATATATATATATATATAAAAGAATATATGTGTTCTTTAATCACATTCATATACTTGTAAAAATGCATAGCATTTTGAGTGTATGCATTTTAAAAATATAAATAATTCTGTCCTGAAATCCCTGCTCTCTTTTTTACTTTACTATTTTTCTACTCTGTTTTTGACTAACCACGCTATTTTAAGCTTATCAAGTTCAATGCCTTTTCCCATTGCATATCATTTAGAAGGACGTAAGTACTGTATTATATGAATCCATTTCCTTAGTGATAGGCACTTAGTTTGGCTTCAGCTTCCCATTAGCACAAAATTGCTGATCGGTCATGTGGAAAAGGCATGTTGAGTTTTGATAAATATTTCAACAGTTTTAAATCATGATTAAATTTTAAAAAACAAAAATCTGTTTCTCTGTACCAGCAACAACCAAACCTCAAATCCAATATATGCATGAAATGGGGATGGCCTGTGGGTTGAGTCCACCTGTTTAGTGGGGCAGCCTCCACTTGTTCATAGCCACCACCTTTGTTTTCACAGCAGCTGAAACCTTTGGCTGCACTTGGCTGTAGAGCTACTCTCTTGGGGGACGCCCAGTTCTGTCCATTCTTCTTCTATGGAGCACTGCTCTTTTTGCTCTCTGTGACAGGTATTTTGTGTTCCACTGCCTTAGAACTGGTAAAACTAAGTGAGTTCTTACACCTTTATCTTATAAGGATTGATTCAATAACTGCCATGTGTCAGGTGCTTCTCCAGTGGAGGAATGCCAGATGAACAGGCATGGCTCTTTCCTGCATAATCTGACATCCATGTAAACAGAGAGCTGCAAGAGTAGACATGTTGACAGGCGGAGCAGGGCCTGATGAATCAGGGAACAGGTTTCACATAAGGGACAGGCATCGATTAGGATGGGAAACACAAGTGCCCCTTTCTCCCCATGAAATCCAGATGTTTTTTGGGGGGGAATCTGTTTCGCTTGTCCATCATTGTGCTATGGTGCCAGATACAGATGTTGATGTATAGTAGTATATGTTATTCATAATAGATACATAAAACGAACCTTTGAATACAATGATGTGTTTACATGTCAGGAGGCCTTTTCAAGCCAAACAAATGCAATGTTTTTAAAAGTATGAGACATCCCTGAAATACATAGGGATCTGTGGGAGTTCCAGATTACATGAGATTTGAAACTAGAGAGGGCTGTAAAGGAATTTATCTATATATTATTTTGAGGTGGCTAGATTTTATCATGTGAATAATAGTTACCTATGGAAAAATTTTAACAAGGAAGGGAAATGATTGAATCTGCATTTCAGAAGTAAGCATAGAGGAAGAATGATGCCTCTACAGAAGGAAACATGACAAAATGATATAGGAAAACAACCAAGGAAGACTTGTAGTTGAGGCATCATCAAAAGATGATGGTCTGACCCAAGTTAGAAACAAAGTGAATGGTTGGCCAGACATTGGGTGTAAGTAGTATACAGAGGCCAGGGGCCTCTTTGTTCTTCAACACAGTAGTAGGCGTTTCCTTGTGGCTATGAACAGAACTATGGCACAAGGGTGAAATTGGTCTTCTCATAGAAGTTTTCATCTAGTTCACCCTTGTCATTAAATAGTAGATGTCCACTAAGGCCCATGACAAAGGAAACACTGTGACCTTGAATACAATTATCAGATGCCCAGTTGAGCCTCTCTGTAAGTGAACTTTCTGTAGGAGACAGAAGATGAGAAAATTGTCCTGAAGGAGTGAGAGAAGGGGAGTAAAGCTGTGGCTCCAGGTTCAAAGTAACAACAGCACGTTTCACTTGGCAATAGAGGAGTCCCCAATGCACACAGCATGCATTCAAGAGACAGCTGATGAAAGCTAAAGCTTTGTGACTTCATGGGGCTGTCCCCAAAGATCCCCACTGAAGGCTGAGGAACTTGGGCTTTGTTCTAGGGAAAGGGAGCTGCCATGAGATGAACAGAGAAGTGACATGACCAGATTTGCATTCTAAGGACTGTAAGGTTTCAAGACCAGGTCAGACATGGGAGACAGGAGCAGTGCTCTGAAAGACAAGGGGCAGAGGCTGGTATTATGCCTGGAAGTGTGATTGCATGTGAGAGGACACTTTTGCTTCTGTATTAATGGGAGCTGGTAATCAATTTTTGGTGGAGAAAAGGATGTGGCGATTAAGGATGAGAACCATTTTTGAGCAGGAATAACTAGATGATGATACCAGTGGCCTCCTTTAAAGAGGCATACAGGGGCAATATTGAAGTCTATTGAGTGAATATACACCCCCCCACCCCTAATAACTCTCCGTGTGTGTGTGTGTGTGTGTGTGTGTGTGTGTAAAAGGAATACCACAGTTTCTAGTTGAAGTGATTTCAAATTTGAGACCATCTGTATCAGGAACTATAAGCTCTTGGGATAAAGTCATAGCTGGACCCATGAGAATAGATAAAAACCAAACAGTGTAGACAAAATCAAATGAATCAATAACTCAAGAAAGATTAATAGATTTTACCACTAAACTCAGAGAGAATTCTGGACTTCTTGGCCTTGAACTTGCCCTTAGTCACATCTTTTGGTTCATTCTTACAGGAGATGATAGTTTTCCTTCCCTAAATATTGATGCCAGTGTAGGGAAAGGACAGAAGTGTGACCAGAGGATGGAACTTCGTGAGAAATTCACATTTTTCACAATGTTCCAGGAGATGAAATTGAGAGATTACATCATTTTCTAAGACATAACAGTAATTTCTGCCAGATCTAAGTCTGTATTCAAACCCAGATGCTCCAGTGGGGTTACCCTCTAGGTCTCTGTTTTCTGCCATGCTCCCTTCCATTGATTTAAGGTTGATGGTGGGAATTCAGGGAGAAATAGTTCAAAGAATACTAGGACACTATTGGCAAATAACACAAGACTAAGGTTCTGGGAAGAAAGTTATAGAGAAAGTTTGCATCTTGGCTCTATTTACTTTTTTAGTATGACTCAGTTTTGGTGAGAAATGAGTGTTTTGGCTGCTCCTCAAGAACAGAGCCTGTTTTCGATATGGATTAGGGACAACATGCTCTCCTTCTCTCCAAAGCCCCACTGCCTTTTCTTCCAGTATCTTTATGTGCTGCTCAGGAAGGAACAGCAAACCCAGGAAGCACATGTCAGATCTGCCCCCTGTCTGAAATAGCACAGCCACCTTCAGGGGGCAAATCTGCCATCCTGTCACCAAGAAGGAGAATCCACTTTGCAAAAGGTGGCTGTGTTCACCTCTTCTCTTCTTACTGATTAGAAGTCCTTGCTTTTTTAATTGAGCTTTCAATGAAGGTGGCAATAGCCAAAGCCAGAGGTATGGTTTCTTATTCTACAAATTGTGTCCCATTTGAGTATCTACTCACAACAATGCACATAGGCAAGACTCAAGGAGAAATCTAGTATTCTAACTTTTATGCGTAGATTTTGAAAATTTCTCTGTTATCACCCTCAGTGATTCTGATACAACAGGCAGAGGATGTGGCTTGGTATCAAGGTATTATGAGTCTTCAAAACCTGTTTAAAATAGGTGCCTCTCAAATTTTAATTTGCACTAGAGTCAACTGGTCATCTTGTTTCAGGAAAGCTTCTGATTAAGCAGGCTTAGGGTTATCCTGGGATTATTCTTTTCTGCAAGCTCCTGAGTGGTGCTGATGTGGCCAATCTGAAGACACACTGAGTAGTGAGACTCTGGATTAATACACCCTCCCACATAAACTGACAAATCTTTGCCTGCTCAGAGAATGAATTCAAGTCTCAGTTGCAACATGGATTGCTCTTTAAAGACCTTATTAACATGGTAGGACATTCCCCTGACCTCTATAGAAAGGACCATACCCTTCCTGTGCCCTCATTCGAACTGGTACAAACTTCTCTCATAGCTCTGGGACCCTCTCCTCTCAAGCTCTTGAAGTCTATATACATTTCTACTTTCTTTGGAAGCCCTTGTGGAGTGTACAGGACAATTCTGACAAAGAAAATAATATAATTTACCTGGTTCACTTCACTGCTATTATGGCTATTTGATTCTATCTGTCTTTCTTCAATAGAATGTAAACTCCAAAAGAAAAGGCTTTAAATAATTGTATGTGTGTGTGAAGTATATATATACATAACCTAGGACATGACAGAGAATATTTCTTGAATGAATGTGAGAATAAGGCACCACGTTCAGTGTGAGGCAATGTCTAACTATAGATGACAAGGTACTTGTCTTTCATTGGGATGAGGAGATGAGTGTAATGGGAATTGGAATTCTTTTGGAAGACAGAGTACAGCAGAAATAGGAGACAAATTGGAATGAGACTTTCTAGGTAACACAGTAGAAATCCGACTCTAAACAAAGTATGATAGAAGCTCATTACTGGTCCATTCATTTACCTTATCCCTTCCTCTATCATTCCCTTCTCTCCTCATTGTCTCCTTCTCCTCTATATACTCCTTCATCACCTTTTCCTTGTTGTTGTCATCATCATCGTCATAATTATCATCATCATCATCATCATCATCATCATCATCATCTGCAGTGCTGCAGATCACACCTGGGTCTCATAAGTACTAGCCAAGTGCTCCACCACTAATGTACATCCGCAATCTATTTTCATTGATATTGATGAAGCACTCTAGAGACCACCAATGCCTTATCTATAGACACCAGCTACATGAGCACCTGAATATTTGGAACTGTCTACCTTCTCTTACTATGAAGTTTTTTGTAATGGTATTATTTAATCATACTGTGCATTATTATTGATTAAATAAACTTGTGAATGTTTATTTTTAGGCACTTTTTTCCAGTATTGAAGTTCCCAAAAACTGTTTTAAACTGTTTCCTCTAGGAAGAACAAACTGGCTCAGCATTGCCTGTTTCAGACAGTGTGATTAATCCCCTATTGGTTTGAGTATATGTGCAGATATATTTGTGAGTGGCAAATTATCCAAAGAATTATATCCAGGTTTGTTCTCTAAGTCTAGTGGAAAAATATGCAAAGAAGGTCTTACAAATAATCTGCTCTGATCTGTTTTATGTTATCTGAGCACACACACACACACACACACACACGTGTGTGTGTGTGTGTGTGTGTGTGTGTGTGTGTGTGTGTTCCTTGATACTAGGTGAATTCAGAGGTGCCATAGTAGCTGTGTGTGAAGGGCATCAAACCAACCACCTGAATTCTTCCTGTTGACTTCTACCATAAGAAGAACAGGGAATTTCCTGGACCATGGGTGAAAATATGGTTATCAAAATCAGATGGATACTGAAATCACATGCATGACATTCACAAATGTGTGAATCTCAAGTGTCCTAGCAAGACTCAAAGATGTGAATTGTCACTGATGCTTTATTACTTAGCAGTTGTGAATGCAGAGTGTTGAAAATAAAGAAGAGACTAGCAAAGAAGAAAGGATGGGAGCAAGGAAAGCTAACCATATGTTACCATTAATTGCCACTGCATCCTGATGATCTTCCTGGAGGCTCAGCAGGTTGCTTGGAAGGGGGTCTTCTCCATGTGTGAGCCACTCTGGAATGATGGGATGTTTGAGGAAGCCCCCCTATGTAGCAGCATTTTTGCAGAGAATGGATTGCAAAGATAACTTTTTTTTGGCTAGGCTTTGTCTGCTTTTTGCTTCAAACTAAATAAAAATTCTGTCTTGACAACCTCAGCTGCATTCTCTGACATCTTTAGTGGATATTTAAAGTGGTAGGTCTTTCATTCTAAGGTTTAAAGATCTTTCTCTTATTCTAGAAATAGTGTATGTAACCAGAATTCGACAGATGCAGCTAATCCACCTGGCTGATGAGGGAATACAGATTATCTTCTTAGTGATTAGCTGAACCTGAAAGTCACAGTAGTCTGAAAGTCAAGTAGCTAAAGACAGTAGAAATGGTCCATGACATCAGACTCAGCGCATACTCAGAACAGTAAGGATCTTCTTAGGAAGACTTCAGTTTAGTTCATTCATTTCACTATTAGGAACAACAAGTTGGAGTAAGAATTAGCATCTGTGAGCTTCATGCCTCCAGTAACATAGTGGATAATATCCATGTATTTCAGCACAATAGATACTTGTATTGCTTGGTAAAATGACTGGATAGGATCAGCAGGGTCTATATCAAGATTAAATTCTCATTGGCCACTTAACTTGATTCATAGTTTTGGTCATTAATCATTAATTGGAGCCAAAATTTTCTCATCAGTTAAGTGGGTATAATAGTATAAAATCTCTGGTTCTGTTAAAAGACCTCTGAAGCATTAATGTAGCATCTGCTACACAGATATACAAAAGATCCTAAAAATAACTGTAGTTAATAAATATTCTAATACCTTTTCTCTGTAAATACTCATTCCATTGTCTCTGTAGGCTTTAAGCTCAGTGTCATATATCTATACACTTATGCTTATCCCACCCATCCATCCACCCTTCCATCCATCCATCCATCCATCCATCCATCCATCCATCCATCCATTTACCCTCCATTCATCAGTCTAGCCATCCATCTACCTATCCATCCATCGACATGTATATCATTGTAAATAGTCAATGATAGGCCAGAGCTTTTTTATTAAGCAGGAGAATATGCTGATTTCTTTAATCAATTGTTAAAAACAACAAATACATTGTTAAAAATCTGTTTTGGCCAGGCGATGGTGGCGCACATCTTTAATCCCAGCACTTGGGAGGCAGAGGCAGGCAGATCTCTGTGAGTTCAAGGCCAGCCTGGTCTCCAAAGTGAGTTCCAGGAAAGGCACAATGCTACACAGAGAAACCCTGTCTCAAAAAAACAAAAAAACAAAAAAAATCTGTTTCATTGATGAGTGCAAAGTCTAAGCACCAAGATTAATCAGGAGAAAATGTATTCAATGTCAAAGGCACGAAACAACTCTGTTTTTCTCTTCATTTTCACCTCAGTCTTGCATAGGCATGCATATTCTTCCTTATTTATAATGAGCTAGGGTCAATCAGAGATGAAATACCTTGCCCGCTGCAGAATTCATCTTGTGATTTTTCTGGACAGAATGGGAGGAGAGAAGAAGCAGAAGAAAGGAGACAGGATTAACTTCTCAGGCACATCCAGTGTAACACTGTTGAGAGATGATATTGTCTAGATGGTTCTACAGAGACCTGCCAAAAATAAGATTGGAGGTAATAGGGCTGGACAGGGCTCGTCCAGACAATCACTTCGCATTGCTTGCTAGATAAAATGGTTCCCTGAGATGTGCTTTACGGTTATTTGTCCAGATTTCTATGATCTTAACAGATTCTCCTGGGTAGAAAATAGCTTGCCTTTTCCAAACCCTGACTTAATTCAGTCTCGTTAATTCCTTTGTAGCCTATATGAATCCCAGAGGGAAATGTAATTATCTAACTATCTCATTTGGTGCCCAGTTTCCCCAGGACGGTCAGAGATGCTGTACTTGATGACTTCTAGTGATGCAGATGCCAGCAGCAAATATTTCACTTCTTATGGGTACTTAGCTTTAGCAAAGCATCAAACCTATTCTGTGTTTCTACAAATGGTCTGTTATACCAACTTTGCTTTTCTCTGAGAGCTAACAACCTGGGGCTTAGGGTTGACATAGACCCAGAAGCATCAGCAAGGGCTTGTTGAGACAATGGTTTCTAACTTCCAGTGGTTACATCCAAGGGCTAGCTGTCTTGATATCATTCTTTTCCTCCACTATTCACAGATGTTTTCAAATTAAAAAAAATCCTAGTCTTCATTTGATGTATAAAACAACCCAAAATGCACACAATTGATTATTGACTGGTGGCTGACGTTGTAAATGTGCTTTTGTCCCATGTCAGCCAAAAATCAAATGGCTAAATCCTTTGACCTCTCTATGCCCATCTCAGCTCACCTCTACAGTGGAAGGACACAGAACACTTGCAAGCACAGACTTGGTGTTCATGTCCAGCTATGCCCCATATTTGCTAGATGACCTCTGAAAGTTTATCAGTATTGGTATTGTTAGTTTCCACCACACAGCAGCCTGCCTCTGCCGCCAAAGCAGTTACATCATCACCTGACGCCAGGTGCCTTTCCACTGTCAGCTATTAGACCTTAAAGGTGCCCACAAGGCATGCCTTGCTCTCTTGCCTCTTGCTCTGCTTTTGTCTCTTCTTTTTTCTCTTACCTCTCTTGTCTCTCTTCTTCCTTTTGTCTCTTCCCTGTTCTCTGTCTCTCTGTCTGTCTGCCTGCCTCTCATGTCCCCACTTGGGCATGGCTTTTCGCTCTTTCACTCTTCCCCAATAAACCTCTTGCACTAACTCTGTTGCATGCACATGATGTGTTTGCTTAGTGGCATACCTCACTGAAAGGTACCACCACTTCACCTTTTTTTTTTTTTTTTTTAATCCTTTCAATTGTCAACAGTGGTGAAGGAGGTATCACAGGATTACTGACTTCATAGGAGTTTTGAAAGGAACAAATGCATGAATATTTACAAAGTATTCAAAATGATGCCTGGTGCCTGGTAGGTGTGCTGTCAACATTGGCTACTTAAAAAAAAAAAAAAAAAAAAAAAAAAAAAACAAAGAATCCATGGCTCAAGGACATTGCTTTCTGGGTAAAGAACTTGCTGTACAAGTATGAGGACCTGAGTTTGGATTCCCAGGACTAATGTAAAGCTGGATATGGTAGCATGCATCTGTAACCCCACCATTTCTATTGTGAGATGGGAGGCAGAGACAAGATTCTCTCTAGAAAGTCAGAGAGCCTGGTTGTATAAAATAGCAAACAAGAAACCTTTTCTCAAACAAGGAGGCCAGCACCACCTGCACACATATACACACACATTCACACATACACACACTCATACACCCACATACAGACATATACACATGCACATACACATACACACACAATCACACACATTCACACACATATACACATGCACATACACATACACACACAATCACACACTCATACACACATATGCAAACATATGTATATACACATACACACAATTCAGACATATACATATGCATATACACATACAAATACACACATTCACACACTCATACACACATATACAAACATATACATATGCATATACACATACACACACAGACACACCTATACATGAACAGAGAGACATGCATACATAACACACATACACATACACATATACACATACATACATGCACACACACATATACATAACAAAACACCAAGGGTCCCATTTAAGACTTGTTTCAGGTTAAAGTGCATCTCAGTGGACACTTCCAGCTGCCCGCCCCTCATTGGACACTTCCAGCTGCCCGCCCCTCATTGGACACTTCCAGCTGCCCGCCCCTCATTGGACACTTCCTGCTGCCCACCCCTCATTGGACACTTCCAGCTGCCCGCCCCTCATTGGACACTTCTAGCTGCCCACCCCTCATTGGACACTTCCAGCTGCCCTTGTTTCTTTTCCTGAACTCTCGGAATCCTTTGGGGAAACACTGTCACTCATCTCATACACACCAAAGGTACATGATTAGAGGCCACACTGGTCAGGAAATGGCTCTAAGTCAATGTCAGGAAAATGGCTGTAAGTAAACTTAAGAATATCTCACAAGAAAATCATTTATGTAGAGCATTATTAGTGAACTTGAAAAATACCATTGCAGCTTAAAAAAAAAAAATCAGGTCCAGCCGGGTGGTGGTGGCGCAGGCCTGTAATCCCAGCACTCGGGAGGCAGAGGCAGGTGGATCTCTGTGAGTTCGGGGCCAGCCTGGTCTACAGAGCTAGTCCAGGACAGGCTCCAAAGCTACAGAGAAACCCTGTGTCGAAAAACAAACAAACAAACAAACAAACAAAAAAATCAGGTCCACATTATGGCATTTCTGATCCATCCTATTACAAATTTCGGGTCAGAAATGATTCCCTTTCATCCCTATCAGAAAACTCATTTACTGATTTTACTCTTACGGTGAGTTTGGGAAGCCCTCTTTTCAGGAAAATGAAACAAGTCTTTGAAAGATAAGCTGGGATTCTTGGAATATGTGGTGGTTTGAATGAGAAACTTCTCCCACAGGCTTAGATGATTTGAACTCTTGGATCACAGTTCATGGCTCTGTTTGGGGATGCAATGGAACCTTCAGGAGGTGGAGCCTGTTCCTGCTGCTGATTGGATGCCTCCTCTCCCACTCTGGAACCATAAGCCAAAGCAAACCCGTTGCCTTTGGTGATGCTGTTTTATCACCACAATGAAGGCAGCTAACAGAAATCTAGTGGTTTATTCTCTTAGTGGGGGCTGGTGAGACCAGAATTTCCAGATGCATTCCCAGCGGTCACTCCCTTCATTTTGAGACACTTTGTTCATTGACTTCTAGGAAGCGCACATTCTCTAGATCCCCTTATCCAGGGGCCAATCTAATACAGTCACCTTCCTTTTGTTTTCCCATTTTTGTGAGAACATGTTCACATGAGTGTTTCAACATACATACAAGTGGAATGTGCACACGAATGTGCACAGGTCTGGAGGCCAGATACTGATGGCAGGTGTTTTCCTCAAATGATTAAAACAAACAAACAAACAAACAAACAACAAAAAAAAACAACAACTTTTTTTTTTTTTTGAGGCAGGGTCTCTCATTCTATCCAAAGTTATTCAGTTAGACAGGGCTGGCTGGCTAATGAATTCCTGGGATCCCCCTCTCTCCGCACACACATACCCCACCTCCACGTCTCATCTTTGAGATTATAAATGTGGATCATGCCCAGTTTTTACAATGATGCTGGGAATCCAACCCATGTCCTCAGGCATGTGTGACAAGCACTTTACTATTAGGCCATCTGGGCTCATTCAATATTCCCTATTATGATCTTCAAAAATCAAAGCTTTAGGGGACATTCTTGCCCCTCTTCATTGACTCTTTACTATTAGATAAACCCATCAAGTTTAGTATAGTGTGTATTGTCCTCTTAATGGCTGGCATATTTATTGATGGTATTCACATTACAATTAAATTCTGAGGTGGCAAGATTTTGAGTCTTGTGCAACTCCATATCATCCAAGTTTAAACAATGGTGGAACTTGATGCTTAAGAATGGGTGCAAACTAAATGTTTGAAGAGGAATAAAAAGTTAATTTTAAATGAAACACATTTGCTTCCAAGTGCATTGCTTCTGACATGAGCAGTGAAGTTCCAGTTTTCTCCATCAGTGTGGTTAGTATGTGGGATGATTCTCTGTGGGGGTTACTCTGTGCACTGAAGATGTGTAGAGGCATCCTTGGCTTCTACCTTCCAAATATCAGTGTGGCAGCAGTAACAACAACAACAAACTGCTTCCAACATTTCTAAATGTATTGTACAGGGTAAAATAACCCTTTCTGATGATGACTAAGCCACTAGAAAAATCAGTCTGCTAGAAATAAAAGACCAGGGTTCTATTTTCAGCTCTGTGAATTCTTACTTCATAAATTAGATGACAATATTACTTTCAAAAGCCTTATCTAGACATCAAGAGTTTGAACACCCACCTGATAATGTAGTTGTGAAGATTATATGTATCCACATCCCCCCAAATAACCAGTATGGTGTCCAGTTGATGTCCATTTCCCTCTCGTCTTTTGGACTGATCTGCCTAATGGGGACACGGTCTCATTTCTAGCTCCAAGGTTTACTTCTCTGAGTTCTGTCTCACTACACTTGGAGTCTTAGATGTTCCTGTTGTCCGTCCCCAGTACCTGGGTCTTCTTGTCCGCTCCTGACTTCTGACCAACCCTATACAGCCATCTTTAGAGCTATGGGATATTCTTCAATTCTGAGTTCTCCATCTTGGACATCACAACTCCATCCTGTCTTTTATTCCCCAGGCCTTTCCCATACTTAAACCATTTTCTTAAAGTAGTTTTAAGTTTTATTTTTGTGAGACATGTTGTTACTAGGTAGCCCAGGGTGACTACAAACCAGTGATCTTCCAACCTCAGCCTCTCAAGTGTTGGGGTTACAGGTGTTTGTCATCATTCTTAGATTTGGACCATTCTTCTCGAATCATCTTTCCTGTCACTCAGGCTTAAACAAAGCTGTGCTGTGCCTGCATCCATAGCTGTGTGGAAGCAGAATAGCATGCCTGGGAATAATCTCATTGTTTCAAAAGCACATAAGAACACTACCCACTTGGGCCCTGGATTTCTCTTCTTATAAATTAAATAAGATTAGTAGTTGTTAGTGAGACTTTTCTTTCCATTGGCTATGAGATAAATATCTATTTGCTTTTCTTCAATTGGAAAATCCTGAAATGTCTTCCAATTAGAACATTGTGTATCTCAGTTTCAGACACTAAGGAGAGAAGTGGTTAAAGGAGGCAGGACTATTCAATCAGAACTATTGTTCTCTCTCTGGTGGCTGTTTTTGTGACAGTGTTGCATGGTGGCTAGGGTCCAGCTTTCGAGGTCAGAGCAGAGGCAGAATCCCCAAGTGCTACTCATCAGTACTGTTTTACACCAAGAGCTGTTTGTATGAGGAGTGTCAGCAATAACCTTGAGCAGCACACATCTGGCACAAGGCTGGGGAGGTAGCTCAGTGGATGAAGTGCTTCCCTGGCAAGCACAAGGACCTGAGTTCTATTCCCAGAACTTACGCTTTACAGTCAGGTGTAGTGCGCATGCCTTTAATCCCAGAGCTATGCAAGTGAAGACTGGTGAGATTCTAAGGTTCACTGGCTAGTCACTTTAGCCCTACCTGACAAGGACCAATCTAGTGAGAGACTTTGTTTAAAAAAAAAAAACATGTGAACAGTGCCTGAGGAATCACACACACACACACACACACACACACACACACGCACACGCACACGCACACGCACACGCACACGCACACTGAGCCTTTCCTAAGTATCATTAACTCTTACATTCACCTTCCAAGCTTTCTTATTTCCCATGTAATTTTGTATTTTAAAATTTCTTTCTTTTACACACTAACTCCTTCCAAGCTTTCTATCTAATCTTTATATTATGTAGTAAAAATTGACTCCTTTTGAACAAGTCTGGTCTGCTAAACTTCACATTTCCTGGCACCTTTGCTTGGGTTTGACTGTGGAATATCCCACATAGGCGCATTGTTTGAACACTTGGTCTCCAGTGGGTGGTGTGATGGAAAGCAGTGAAACCTTTAGGAGGTAGTGCCCTGTTGGAAGAAGTGAATCACGGGGGACTGGCCTTCAAGTATGATAAGCTGTGACTCTCTTCCTGCCGAGTCTCTGGAACTGTGGAGTCAATGTGATCAGCCCCTTCATGCTCCTGCCACCATGCTTCCCCCCACCCCCAATGAAATGTACCTTCAAATTGTAAACCCAATGAGCCCTTGCTTCATTATGATGATTCTGGTCAGGTATTTCTTCATAGCAACAAGAAAGTGAATAATACAGTCTTCTTCAAGGAAGTTGTTTTTGTGTTATGACTCAATTAAGTATCCTTTGAGTTAAATGAACCTGGATTCTTCCACATCACCACAAAATAGAAAGGAAAATTTTCTTGTCAAGAAGCATAGTTGCAAATAATGTGAAAATAAGGCTTCCTAAACCAGAACGATAAAGAGAAATTGACCCAGGAGTTCAATGTTATCAGAGGTAGGCTGTGCATGGGTGACCCGATTTGGAGGAAGATAAAGCTGAGTTTCTGGTCAGACTGATCATGTATCTGGTAGAGTACCAGGAACAGAATAAATCAAATAAGAACTGCTTTGTGGAGCTTGTGTAATGAACCTGATCCTTCACACTGTTATTTATCATCAATCACTTTGCATCTTGGAGATACATTCTCTTAATCTGTTAAAACAGAAGTGGTAAAGAAGATGAGGCAAAGTAATGAATGTAAAGGGAGGAGCCAGGTCCCTGAGTGTGATTTGTGTGTCACACAGCACAGAGTGACTGCTTCAGAGTTTCAGTATGACTGTAGGAACACTGCTGACATTTCTCTGTGTGAAGAGCTCTCAGACAAGTTAGAAGAAACAGTAGTGGTTGTGAAATTACCAGCAAGACAGTTTAGCTATCATACTTACTAGCTGTCCAATAGTGGACCAGCTGCCATCCCTTTCTGATATTCCTGTCTGTGTATGTATGGAAAAGGTGTTCTGTAAGAGATCCTCCACTTCCAAAATCTCCAAATCTCTAAGGACTAACTGACTTTAGAGGATCCTCTTATTCTTTGGAGTGGCTAAAACATGAGGTCTGAAGACAGAGGTACTGAGAAGGTGCAACCTAGGACATTAAATTTCAGAATATCAAATAACTTGACTAAAATCAGAAAGAATAAAACCTCTTTCTATGGTTCTTCTCCCCAATCCAGGCTCTCATTGGCAAGATCCTGCATCATTCACTTGATTGACATGGCACGCCCATAAGATGCCTGCATACTCCCTCCATGCCAGCCAGTCTCTGCACTGCTGAAGAGCAGATAATTTCTGCAGGAACCTGTGGTTACATAGTGTCCCCCAATATATTATGCACCTTAATCAACTTATCTGGGGTCAGAGAACAGAACAGCCGCTAGATAGACATAGAGGCCATAAAATGGTAGCACATACACCTTTAATCCTAGCATTCTGGAGGCAGAGATCCACCTGGATATCTGTGAGTTCAAAGCCACACTGGATACAGCCAGGCATGGTGACACACACCTTTAATTTTAGGAAGTTATGGCAGGAAGCACAAAGGAATATAAGGCAAGAGGACTAGGAACTAAGTTGGTTAAGCTTTTAGGCTTTTGAGCAGCAATTCAGCTGAGATCCATTCAGATGAGGACACAGAGACTTCCAGTTTGAGGAAACGAAATCAGCTGAGGAACTGGCCAGGTGAGGTTAAATGCAGCTTGTTCTGTCGCTCTGATCTTCCAGCTTTTACTCCAATACCTGGCTCTCAGGTTTGTTTTTATTAATAAGACCTTTTAAGATTTGTACTACAGGAACCTGGGCTAGTCCTCAGGGAGCAGACCAAACTTCTTAGCACAAGCCAATATAGTTCTGCAGGATTGGTTCTCACCTTCAACTCCAGTCACATCTTCAATATTCACTCTTTCAATCTCCATTTATAGAAAATATTTCCAACCTCCCATTCCATCCATATTGCTAAGTTGCCTTCACAATCCATGCATTCTTCTTCTTTACTGGCAACAGAGCTGTATAAACACATCTAAACTATGCCCTCCTCTCTCCCTTTTCCTTTACCTATCATTTAAACTTAATATTTTATTTAGATATTTAAACAAGCAAATGAAACATATTTCATTTCCATTTTGAAAAAAAAAAACAAAACACTTTTTCAAGAGTTTGAATGACTTGTTCAAAGTCACCTAGGAAGCAAGACCAGCCCTTTAGGAAGTGAGCTGCATTCTTAGTCACCATGTGCTCACTACTCAGTTACCAATGACAGTGGGCAATGGGCACCATAAAGGAAGGCTTGGGCTGTCAGCATGGTACCTGACCTGGGGTTCAGAGGAGACTTTGGCATTGGAGGATATTTTCTTTCTCATTTGTGGCATGCATACCTTCCTCCCCCAGTGATGAATTATCCTTTCTTCAGTCTTTTTGCATGTTTATTTTTGCTTCTTAGGAGTCCTGTTACTTTTCACCAGATGAACACCTGCTTATTTGCTAATTTGCCAGGCACTTATTGAACCTGCTATTATGTGAGACCCTTCCAGAGTCTGAGTCCAGAAACAGAAATAGGCCTAACCTTTGCCTTTTGGAGTTCACCATCTAGATAGAGGAGGGCAAGCAAATCAGCCCAAGGTGGATAAGACACCTGGACCAATGGTGTATGCGTGAAAAGGGCTAGCGAAAGAGGTGTGCAGCCCATTTGTTCCACAAAACATTACCACCATTTTCAATAATAAAAATGATTGGTCCTGGTGTGTGTTTTTAAAAACCTAAGATCAGTTCTCATTGTCACCAGACCCGCAGTCTGAAAGCTTCTGGTGAATGTTCCCCTGTGCAGTGTGTTCTCTTTTCCTGATCCCTCCCACCCATCTCTACTTCTCCCCTCCTTCCCTCGCTCTCTTACATCCTCTTTCCTTCTTTCTCACACCCTCCCTCTCTCCCTTCCTTTTCCTTTCTTATCATCACTCAAAGGTGATATGCACATCTGTTTTTCTTCCTTCTTACCAGGCACTATTTTTGTTAGTTACCCTTCAAAATCCAGCTTAGGATGTGTCTTCAGAAGTCCTCTTATGAACCACAAGTTCTCGGAGATGGTTGAATATGGCCTCCTTTCTTTATCTCCCACTAACCTCTTCATGAACTACTTACCATGTTTACTGTTTGTCTCTTGATTAAACTGTGAGTAAAAGAAATGTCTCTTACATAGAACTTGTTATAGTGCTTATACTCATTGTAAGCATAATTGATTAATGGACAGTAATTCTATATATAAACAAATTCAGAAAGAGAAACTAGGGGATGTTATAGATTTCTGCATAAAGGAAATATAATTATATAACTCTTTGGCTTTCTTGCAACCCACTTCTATTAGATGTTCCAAGCTTTGCACATCCTGTGATTATGCAAGGAGGCTGCAAGTCAAATTCCTCTTTACTTAGCATATTTCTCATGATATCAGGACTCTCTGACACATCTCTTTACTTAAGGCTCTGATACAATCCCCGATTTTGGAAAGTGTTTTTTATTGTTCTGGTTTTCCAAAGTAGTGGAATCTCTGAATATTTAATTAAGCCCATATTAACCCATAATAAAATATGCATCTCCAAGGCTCTTTCAGCCAGGTGTAGTCAAGGGGAGGCTCTCTTTTCCACTTGTGTTTTGAAAGGCACAAGACATTCATGCATCAGTCCTACTGGTTGGAGTACACACTATCCATACAGTGAAATGTCTATTCAAACATGGTCTGTGCTCAAAGGATAGCAAAACCAGAAGCAAACAGAGCTTGAATCTTGTTGCTTAGAATGCTCAAACTCAGACCCAGTAGGAGAAATGCTAGAAACAGACCAGATTTTTATTTGTAATAAGAATAAGAATATTACTTAAGACACTGTTTACTTCGAGTTGTGGCTTCCATTATATCCAATGACATACTACTATTTCCCAGTGTATGGACCCTCTTACTATAAAAATTGATTGTGAGAGGCACATGGACTTTAGGAGTAACCTAATATAATGTTCCATAACCTATTTGAGGTCAAGAGCATTGAATGTGTTTTTCTACTAACAAAATCTGACTTCAGGCTGGGCTCCTAGATCCATAGGTAAGGGTCCAGTAAAGACTATTTGTTGGGGCTTTGGAGATAGCTCAGGTTTTTACTAAATATTCATTCATATGCATATATATGAACACACACACACACACACACACACACACACACACACACACACACACACACACACACACACACACACACACACACATATATATATATACATACAAACATGTTAGTGAATATTTTTCTAGGATCAGGCACAGGACATTACTTTTTTTTATCTAATAGATTTGCCCAGTATTAAATAAGATAAAATGCAAAGATATTTATTTATTTATTTGTATAAATATATTTATAATAAGAACCCAGGGTAAATGCTTAGGAGAAGTGGGAAGGTAGCAGAAGAGATCGGCTGGGACTCAAGGAGGACCACTAACTAGGTGAAGTATCACTTTAACTGATCCAGAATAAGATAAGATGTGGATATTAAGGTGTAGGGAAAGATGGTCCACTCAGGAAGCAGTTTATGCAAAGATCTTAAGAGGAAATGACTTAGAATATTAAAGAGCTGTCAGGAGTTCAGCTGTTGGGTGGAATTGAGTAACTTGAATTGAAGTTGAGGTACAGACACCAGGGCAGGACCACATAGTTCCAAGAGGTCTTTTGACTAACTGCTAACAAATTTGAGCTTCTGTGTTAATGAGAAGCCATTAAAAGCTTCCCCTGCCTTTTGCTGAGAAAGATGAGTGATGAGATTATGGGTTTTTAATCAGACCACTAGGGGTTGCTTCATAAAGATTAATTGAGAAGATGAGTACCAGTGGATACAGGAAAACCACGTGAGAGATATATTTATCCATACATGCATCTGTGAATATGCACGGATTTGGGTGTAGGGTGTATTTCATCTTGATAAGAGGCTGGTCATGTAAAGAGGACAAGGGCATGTAAAAGAGCTTAGTCTCTCAGGGTCCTCACAGGAATCATCTGTGGGATTTGCCAGCAAAGGGAACACACGTTTACTTTGATGCTATCCACATTGGCTGCTCTGACCTGCTCACAGATCCTTTCCAGAATGCAGAAGCCAAGCAAGGCTGAACGCTGAATTCCTTTGGCAAGCCAGATGCCACTTCCTGTGGGAAAGGGTGGAAGGTTTACATTCAGAATGAGGTTAGACAAGATTCCATTATTTCCTTTTGATGAGAAGTGCAACAAATTACTCAGTGCTGGATTTGAAGGACAATACATGCTACAGATTTTGACTCACACTGATAGTTTATTTAGAACTTCAAAGATGTCTGAGCACACATTCATTTAATTACTCACAATTATGTATCTATGGCAATAATTTACATACACTCTCGTTCATGCTAGTTTCCACGATAACCTTAGTGTGTTTTATTTTTACTTCAGTTTTAGAATTTAAAAAAAAAAAAAGACTCAAGGCATTAAAGGCTCAGTAAGGGTCAATAGGGCCACAGCCAGCATTTGGAGGAAAGCATGGTTGAATCATGATAATCTGAGCTTTGTCTTACAGCACTCCATAAGACTTCCCTTTAACTTACTTTTCAAGTACCTTCATTCTAGAAGCAAAGGGATCCTCAAATATTCCAGAAGTGACATTCCCTCAGCCACCCTGCACTCTGAGATTCTGAGAGAGTTCTTAGAACTTTTATCCTCTCATGGTAGATTATTAGGCCCAATTTTATATTGTCTCTCTTTCCTTTCTTCCCTCCAAACCCTGCCATGACCCCCTCACTCCCTATCAAATGTATGGCCTTTGTCATTGTTACACACACACACACACACACACACACACACACACACACACACAAGATATATATGTGTGTGTAAATATATAAACACAACCTGCTCAGTTCATTTGGTGTTGCTGATATGCACAGGATTGCAGGGCTGACCATTGGGTATTAGATAAAAAACTACAGTCTCATCCCTGGAGAAGATGATTTCTCCTGCTCTCAGCTTTCCTAGCTGCCTGTAGTTCTTCATCCAGGGGTAGGACCTTTTCCATATTAGTATCATTGTTGTTTTACTTCTGATCTTGTTTAGGAAGCCATATTGCTGAGGTGACATTTCCTTGCCGTTTCTAGGAGACATAATCTCATCATATTTCCTGGTTCTCTGGCTCTTAAAATCTTTCTGAGCTTTGGATGCAGTATTGTAGATGAATCTGTGGGGGATAGTCACCCCCAAATCAACTGTTCTCCACATTTTGACCAGTGGTGGTTTTCTCTAATGGTTTCTGTCTGTTGCAAAGGGGAGCTTTTTTGATGACAGGCGAGAGCTACATGACCTATATATAGAAGGAGACCTTTCTTCCTCACCTACCCAGCCTCTCTGCAGACGACACATGCACAGGACAAATCTTCTGGCTTCCCTTAGAGCAAGTGGAACAGACCAAATGAAAGCTGAAAACAATTTTGTATCCTAGTCTTGGAAGTTACATACCATCACTTCTTCACTATCCTGCTAACAGCCAGTCAAGAAAGAAGGCAGGCCAGTGACCACAGGGTGAACTGTAGCCTGCAGCTAGTTACAGCCTTGTCTGACAGATGGATTGCAGCTATGAGCTGGAACTACTCGGCTACACCACCCCAAGTTCTTCTTTTTTTTTTTTTTAATTAAGAAATTTTTTAATTCATTTTACATTCCAGGCAAATATCCCCCTCTCCCCTCCTCCCGCTCCTCCAACCTCCCCGTCCCCTTTCCATCCCACTTCCCATTCCCTCCTACAAGAAGTTAAAGCCTCCCATGGGGAGGTACATCTAAGTCCAAGCCTCTCCCCCTGCCTCAAGGCTATGCGAGGTGTCCCAACATAGGTAGTGGAATTCAAAAAGCCTGCTCATGTACGAGGGATGGATTCTTATCCTACACCAGGGAGCCCCTTAAGCAGATCAAGCTATACAACTATCTCACTATGGAGAGGGCCTAGTCCAGTCCCATACAGGCTCCACGGCTGTTGATCTAAATTTCATGAGTTCCCACTAGTTTGGTTTGGTGGTCTCTCTAAGTTTCCCCATCATGGTCTTGATGCCCTTGTTTATAGAATCCCTCTTCTCTCTCTTTGACTGGACTCCCGCCTGGTTTTTGGCTGTGGATCTCTGCATCTGTTTCCATCAGTTACTGGAGAAAGGTTCTATGATGGCAGTTAGGGTATTCACTGATCTGATTACTGTACCCCAAGTTCTTGACCCCCATAAGTTATGAAATAGTTTGCTCTGTTCTTTTAAGCACATATGTTTGTAGTGATTTCTTACACAACAATAGGCAACTAATACAGCCACTTTTTTTCCAAGCCCCTAAGGTAAAATACTGCTTCAGCAGTTTATAGTAATTGCTTTTGAAACAATTATAAATATGTTTATCACCTTTACAGTTCATAAACAATTTTCTTCCATATGTGCATTTCACAGAAGAATCATTCTTATCCCTCTGCATTGTGCTGCCTTCCCTAGCAGTAGCAAAATTCCCAGGGATTAAGTTTTGCCGATGTTCAGCAGAGGATGTGAGAAAGTCTGGTCTTTGAAGTCAGATAGATTGGATTATTTTAACTTATGTAAAATTTCTATACACAGATTGCTACAGATACAGATCAATGAGATTTTGCATTTGTATCAGTGAGTATGAACTTCATGTTCTTATTCCATAAATCAGCCTGAGCTCTGTCTGGCTACTTTCACTAAATACAACATTGTTTTAAAAAATTTAATCACTAAGGACAGATCCTGGTCCCACAGACTGCACGCCTCCCAAATAGATCAAGCTATTCAATGGTCCCTTGGGCTTACACATGGACACTTTGCTCAGTCTGGAAGGAGGTGACAGGACCTGCCTGTACTGAATCTACCAAGTTTAAATGAATCCCCAGGGGTGCCTTGATCCTGGAGGACATGGGAATGGAGGGGAGGGGCTGGGGGGAAGGTGGGGATGGGGGCAGGAGGGGGGAGGACAGGGGAACCCATGGCTGATGTATAAAATTTAAAACACATAATAATAAAAAAATATTTATTAAAAAATGTAATCACTGTTTTTTTTTACATTATATTTATGATGTTTTCTCTGGGTATATTCGAGTATACTTCAGGCATATCTGGTGCCCACAGATGCCAGATGAGTACACTGGATCCCCTTGAATGGAAGTTATGGATGGTTGTTAGCCACCATGTGACTGCTGGGAACTGAACCCAGGTCCTCTACAAAAGCAATAAGTACTCTTTAACTACTGATCAATCTCTCAAGCCACCTTAATACAGCATTCTTAAGATGCACTTACGTTGCTGTGGGTGTCAGCCTGTCACAGCATGCATACATTGTTTGTAGAATTTCATTGGATCAAAGTGGCAACACACTCTTCCACATTTTCTGTTGGTGGGTATACAGGTTAACTCTAGAATGGGCTATCTAACTGAGCTGTAATATTCCTGTGCAAGCCTCTTCTTGGACATGTCTTTCTTTTGAATCATGTTTAGAGAATTTCACACAATGGATTTTGATCGTATTTACCTCCTACCCCAAACTTGGCTTCCAATTTCTGCTTCCTTACCCAACTTTGTGTTTCTTAAAAAAAAAAAAAAAATCAAGTCCAATTAATCCTTCTCAGATATTTGTGGGTGTATCAGCATCCACTAGAGCTTGGTCACACTATCAGCAATGGCCGCACCCTTAAGGAAAACTGACTCTTCTACTCCCAGAAGCTAACAATTACCAATATTTCCTTGGTTGATGTGCCTTGTTATGCCCACATCCTTTTTCCATGCTGGGATTTTTGTCTGGCTTTAGCATCGGCATGTCTTGCATATGCTGTCACACTTCATATATGCAACTGTCCTGTTGAGTCTAGAAAACAGTTTCCTTGTAGTCTTGAACATTCCTTTTCATTTATTTTGAGTAAATTCCTAGGAGTAGAATTGCTAAGTCACAGGATAGAATTAGAAATAGAATTTAACTTCATGGTTTTTGTATTTTTCTTTTTCTATTAAACTTTCTCTTTGACAACTTACTACATGTATATAATACAATCTGATCACACTAACCACCTCTATTCTCTAATATCTCCTACCCACCCTTGCAAACCTCCTTCCCTCTAAAATGTCCCCTTTCTTGGTTCATATCCTTCATTTTGATTTTGGTTTCATTTTGTGATGTGCTGAGTTCAACCAGGGCCTTCCACATAAGCATAGGTGTGGAGCTATTCTCTAGAGCATGAATGATTCACCAGTGATTAGGTCACTGAAGACAATGACTCCACCAATCCTAACAGCTGTCAACACCCAGTAGTTCCCCAGCAGACCCTCCCTCATCCATGACTGAGTGTTGACAGGTCCAGTTTCTTTTACAGGCCCAATGTAAGTAACTCATCTGCTGTGAGTCATGAGTACATCAGCCAAAAATGGCCCAAAGGCAGCATTTCAGATTTCATTTTTATAAAAGAATACTAAAGAGTTTCCCAAAGCTTTTTCATCATCACATTTCTACTGTGATGCAGGAACATTCTGGTTGTTTAGTATCTTAGCCAACAGTTGGTATTAATGATTCAATTTTAGCCATCTTTGTAGGTTTATAGTGATATTTCATTGTGCATTAACTTTGTTTTTTCCTGATTAAACTAATGACGGTGGATTCATTCTATAGGCTAATTGCTTCCTTAAAGATCATCTTTCAACTCTTAGACCCTTTCAATGTCTTTTTTTCTTTTAATGTCTTTTTTAAATTATTGATTCATAGAATCACTTTATATTAGAGATATGAGTATTTTGTAATATGCACATGAATGATTTCTCAACCTGTAGTGTTCCTTTTCACTTTATTAATGAGCTGTTTCTTAATGACTAGGAGTTTTTACATTTGATAAAGTTTTGTTTCTTCTGGAGTGAGAGCTTTTTGAGTCCTTTCTAAGCACTCTTTACCTATCTAGAGTTCATATAAAAATAAAGTAGTATGAATAGTGTCCTCTTTTACACACACACACACACACACACACACACACACACACACACACTCCATCTAGCGCCTATTTTCATTCTTGAGTAGGAGTGTTGAGTTCCTTTTCTAACCCATTTGTTGAATAGATGTTTCTTCCCTGTTAAATTGATAGAGTGCTTATTTATTTACTTATTTACTGGAAATCAATTGATCCGAATGTGTGGCTCTATTTTTGGATACTTCCACTAGATTTTATTGATTTATTTGCCCACCTCAAGCACACATGGTATTTATGATGAAGATTTATAGCAGTTCTCAAAATCAGACAGCACAAACTTCCACACTCTTTATCAATATTTTAGTATATTCTATGTTCTTTGTTTTCCCATAAAATTTGAGAAGTAATTTAACTTACAGAAATACTTTATAAGTTTTGTAAAGTTATGCTCTTCAGATGACTTTTTCATATCATTCAAGTTGTTGATTTAAAATATGCCTTTATTTTTTAAAGATCTATACTGTTTCCTGTGTTTCATTCATCCCAGTTTCTTTATACTTATTCTGCTTCAGGTTTTCTGAGGCTTTTGCATCTATGGGCAGATTTTCTTAATTAAATTTTGAAATTCTGACAATTATTTCCAGAAATGTTCTTTTTAAATTATTTTTTTATTTTTTGAGATTATAATATGATTTATATAATTTTTCCCTTCTGTTTTCTCCCTCCAAACCCTCCCATATACCCCTTCTTGCTCTCTTTCAAGTTCATGGCCTCTTTTTTCATGTATGTATGTATGTATGTATGTATGTATGTATGCATGTATGTATACATGTGTGTATATTCCCAAATGTATTTAACTGCAACCTGTTCAGTCTATATACTGTTACTTGTATGTATGTTCTCAAGACTGACTGTTATTGGAAAACCAATTGGAGTGTGCTCATCCCTAAGGAAGACAATTTTCTGTCATATTCTCTACATCCTTGGGCCTTGATTGTGCGTACAGTAGACATTTTCTCTTATACCACATGTCGCTGAGGCTCATTTTCTTTTTCCCAAGCCTTTCATCCATGTTCTTGAGTTAAGATTATTTCCCTCCCTCACTCCTCATCCCCTCTCTATGTGTAAGTGTTCATTTTTGTGCACAAGTATGTGCAGGTATGAGTACACATACTTGATCTTATTTGTCGAGGTAAGGTCACTCATTGGAGCTGAAGATCACCAGGCATTTCCTGTCATTGCCCCACTCCCACCCAGTTCAGGGATTACAGGTGCAAGGCACCACACCTGAATTTTGCATGGATGCTGGGGTTCTCACTTCAGATTCACCAACTCATGCAGTAAATATTTTACCAACTGAGCTGTTTCCTCATCCCCCAGTCCCACTGGGGTTATTTCTATAAATTTATCTCATCTCTTCTGTCATCTCTAATACAGTAAGTTATTAAGCAAATATTAAGTATATATTTAAGTTTCATAACTTCAAAATCATTGTTACAAAAAGTCTCCAATTTCTAAGATTCCTTGTCTTTTTGATTGTTATATCTGTATTTTATTTTACGTCTTTAAATTTATTTATCTTTCTTTGTAAAACCTCTTATTAAGGGTATATGCCTCTGCCTCTTACCTGTAAAGCTGGTAATCAAGTCAGATAAAGTCTGACTGTAGAAATGTTGGAGAGAAAAATAAGATACTCCTGGAAGATGTCAGTTTCTCTCCAGCCTAATGCTCCTAGTGTAGAGAGCAGACCTTCAGACAGGAATCTCACTCTGTAGCCCTGGCTAGCTTCAAACTCAGAGATCCACCTGCCTCTGCCTCCCAAGTGCAGAATTAGAGAGTGCCACCACACCTAGCCTCTTTGTTTTTGAAACAAGGTCTAGCTTTGTAAGTCCAGGGTGGCTTTGAATTCATAAATTCAAATACTTACACCTCTAAAATACTGGGATTGAAGGCATTGGCCACCATGTTCTTCAAAACCTTGGTTCTACCTTTGGCTCATGGACACTAGAATGGCCTCAAACTCACTTGTGGCCAAGGGTAACCTTGAACTTTTGATCTTCCTGCCTGAGGACTGAACTCAGAGTTTTGTTAGTGCTAGGCCATGACCCTAGCCCCTCAAATCTTTGTTCTTAAAGCACTGTATAGATAGATAATAGTTCCCTTTAAAAGGGATATTATTGTTTAAATCAGTATGTTCATTCCTTTTAAAACTCATTTATTAATTTGGGATTAAAACCAGTGCACTTTACCACCGAGTTGTAACCTCAAGCCTCTCTTACCCTAGCACTGTTTTCTCCTAGGATTGAAGCTAAATAATTTGCATCATTTTAATAACATTTTAGGCAAGTCCTCTGACAATTTTACCAACACGATTCTTCTAATAACTCCCTATGATTTGCTCCCATATTCCATTTACCCTTCCCTCTGCTGTTAACCTGGTATTTTTTGCCTGCATTTGTGAGTAAAAAGCAACTCCAAAATTACAGTAAATTCACTGCCTTGCTTCATGGTCTGGCCTCTGCTGAAGATCGAAAAGGGAGGCAGGAGTGTGAAGGACCGTGGGTAGAGGTCATGCACTACTGGAAACCCAGCTTGTGTCTCCAGACCAGGCTCTTGGGCTCATATCCAGCAGATGAATCCTCAGTGGTTAGGAGAAGAGGAAAGACCACTTCACACACACCACAGAGGCCACCCAGGCCAAGAATACATCCCTACAGTGCTTCATCACACACTCATTCCTGTAGTATACATTGCCTCAGTCTTTCCTGATAACTGGAAGGTTCTCACAACCAAACCTCACACATTGAGGTTGGGGTGAGAGTGTCACAGAGGACCCACTCACCAATTCAACACTCCTCAGAGAAGGTGACTTTCATCTCAGGAACTCCATCTGTGATCATTTCACAGGGTATCTCTGGAGAAATTGTCTCTACCATGTGGGCCTTGGGTCTGCAGGTCACAGACTACTCAGGACTGCTTTCCACAGTTGGAGGGACTAAGACAGTCTGCATTTTCACAATGGATAGAGGCATAATCTTGCCTTGCAGACCTGGCAGCTGCTGTTGTCAATTGATTCTATCTTTCTGAAGTGGAGGTAGTTGTATGGCCTGAAGAGGAGGAGGTTGCTGCAGAATGGTAACTTGTTAAGGGCTGAGATTTCTGTTGTGATGGAAAAGGCTGTAGTCAGGGGTGGAGACAGTTGCAGAGAAGCAGCAGTGGTGGCAGCTTACAACACTGCCTGAGTAAAAATCTAGATCTGTTGGCTGGGCAGGATGGTAGCTATACTTCTTTGGCCTAGTAGGGGCTCACAGGAGGTGACTCTGTGGCTGGGTTAACAGTAACCACCCCTCCTTAAGACATGGTAATAGAAGAGGGTAGTATTTGCTTGGTAATGATCAGCTTGGTAATATTGGGCCGACCCCAGCTCAGAGGATTCCTGGTTTGCCACATAAGGAGGAAGTGTGGAATTAACTGCAATGCAAGGGAACAAAGCAGGTGACTCTGTTGAGGCTGGCACTGGAGATGATGGGTCAGCAGTAGTCACAGGCAGTGAGGAAGGAGTCTGTGATGGTGGCATAAGATCTGTTTCCACAGCAGCTGACACCCCTGCTCATCTTTATAAGCAGCTAGTGGACTGAGATACCCTTTCTCAGCCGCTTCAGTTTTCTACTTATACACTCTTTTTTGCTCTTCTCCAAGCCACAATCTTTGAAACCTCACCAAAGGTATCATGAGGGTTCTGTGCTGTGGATATTGCTCTGTATAAATAAAATGCTGTTTGGCCAGTGGCCAGGCAGGAAGTATAGGTGGGACAAGAGAGAAGAGAATTCTGGGAGGTAGAAGGCTGGGGAGAGAGATGCTGCCAGCCGCTGCCATGACAGGGAAAATGTAAAGGAATGGTAAGCCACGAGCCACATGGCAAAGTATAGATTAATAGAAATGGGTTAATTTACGATAGAAGAAGTAGATAACAAGAAGCCTGCCATGGCCGTACAGATTGTAAACAATGTAAGTTTCTGTGTGTTTGCTCGGTTGGTTCTGAGCATCTATGGGCCTGGCGGGTGAGAGAGCTTTGTCCTGACTGTGGGCCAGGCAGGAAACCTCTAACTACAGTTCTGTTCTTTGATGGCAGCCTGAGTATCGTGAAAGAACAATGCATACCCATAGAGCAGCTTCTGAGGTTTGCTAGGGTTTCTCTTCTTTCCCTTCTTTGGAGCCTTTTGCTTTTTCCCTGTTTTTCACTGCCACTGTCTTCTGGCTGAAAGTTGCTTCTCAATATCACCAACACCATCCTCATGCAGTAAATTGGTAGATGAAGGAGTAGTTGAAAGACAATCCTCAGATAATTGGGCAGGTGGGAAGATGGTGCCACCTCTTGACTTCAAACCAAGTGACTGATAAATAGTAGTCACCTGATTAAGTCCCGTCAAGTCAGATGTCATTTCTATCATTTGTACATCAACTATAACAGGTACGTTGGCACTACACTGAGTTCCTATAGATCCAGGTCCACAATCAGGTCCTCACTCAGGAGTCCCCATCCCTGCTCCATCACACCTTAGGTCATGCCTGTCCAATGTCTGCACCCCATATTGAGCTGAAAAGCTGCCATTGTGTGAAGAGGAGGGGTTTGCCAGGTCATCAAAGTGGCCAAGCACATCTAGACAGCCAGTGAGAGATCAGAATCCAAGGAGGTAGGTGGGATTCAAATTCTTTACCACCCAAGCTTAGGGTATGAACAGCTTAGCCTCTGACTGGAAAGGATATGAAGGCCCAGTGATCATCAGGTAATTGTCATTTCCTCTGGGAAACTCCATCTTCACACCTTCCTTAAATGTATTTATGATAGCTGTTTTAAAGCCTCTGCCTTCAAATTCTAATGCTTATATTATCTTGGGGTTAGTATCCATTGACTATTTTTTCTGCAGATTATGGCTTGTTCTAACTACATCCTTTCATGTCTAACAATGTTAAAGCTAGCCAGCAGGTGTGAAGCTTCTAGGTGAGGACCTGCTTAATTTCTTCATGTTCTAGAATTCAAGTATATGATGTCTTTAGTAATAGGATCTTACCTTAAGTTATGGAGGGCAGCCAAGAGCATTGACAATAGCCTGCTATGTTTGGGAGTCTATGAGTCCTCACTGGCCAACAACTCTAAGAGATATCCCATTCCTGGCACTGGGTTTTTAATTTGTTAGCCAGTAGTATTCAGTATTTATGTGTATTTGTGTGTGTGTGTGTGTGTGTGTGTGTGTGTGTGTGTGTGTGTGTGTGTCTAGTTGTCCATGAAGGACAAAAGAGGATGTCAGATCCCCTAAAGCAGAATTGCAGATGGTTGCAGATGCCCAACCTGAGTGCTTGGTACTATACTTAGGTCCTCTGGAAGGGCAGCAAACACTCTTAATTGCTGAACTGTGGTTGACATATTGTGCACCCTAATCAACTTATCTGGGGTACATAGAACAGAACAGCTACTATATTAAACATAGCGGTTAGGCAGTGGTAGCACATGCCTTTAATCCTAGCCTTCCTGAGGCAGAGATCCATCCCAATCTCTATGAGTTTAAGGCCACACTGGAAACAGCCAGGCATGGTGACACATACCTTTAATCCCAGGAAGTAATGGAAGGAAGCAGAAAGGTGTATAAGGTGTGAGAAACAGGAACTAGAGGATTTTTAAGCTTTTAGGCTTTCAAGCTTTTAGCAGCAGTTCAGCTGAGATCCATTTGGATGAGGACTCAGAGGCTTCCAGTTTGAGGAAACAGGATTGGCTGAGAAGTTGGTGAGGTGAGGTTAGCTATGGCTTGTTCTGCTTCTCTGACTTTTCAGATTTCACCCCCAATACCTGGATCCCATGAGTTTTTAATTTAATATAAGCATTTAGAAATTTGTGTTACACTGAGCCACCTCTCCAGCCCCAATTTTATAATTTCTTAGCCCTGTGGCTCTTTATCCTAAGGATTAAATTGAGCTTTAGAAATTGGTCTTTATTCAAAATCTTTTCTTTTCTGAAATCGTATCTTAACTGGATACATAGCATGTTCTAGTGAGGTTTGTACTGCTGTTGAGCTGGGACACTCACATCTCTGACCTCTCCATGACCTTGGCAATTTCCCTTGAGGTTTTGCCTCATAGACGCTTCTCTCTTGGGCTGTGGTACATAGTCTTTTCCTGTGTGTAAGAAGCAGAACTCTTCATATCTCACCCCTATTATTAGTACCTCTAACCACTTTGGTACTCTCTGAAGCAAACTCGACACTGGCCTTTTCAGCTGAGCCATATCACTTCTCTGTACCCTACCTCTCCATGTGCAACTTGAGAAAGTGCCCCGAGCTAAAAGGCAGAAAAGAGGTGAGGTTCATCTTGTGAGCTTCTTGTTTTTTTTCAGGTTTTCAGTTCTGAGTTGCTTGATGTCCAATGCCTAGAAACATTATCTTCATACATTTTTTTTATAGTTTTATCAGCATTTGGGTCAGGAAAATCTGTCTGTATTAGTTACTTCATTGTGGCCAAAGCCAAACTTATTTCTCTCTCTTGTCCTGACATTCTCTTGCTATATGACCTTGGTCAAGTTAATTCATCTGCTGTATTTTGTTTGTTTACAAATGGAGGTCAACATATTTAGACTCTAAAGTCAATGAGAATTGCCTTCTGGGCTATTTGGCTCATATCTGAATTTCCAAAGCTTAACACAGTGCCTAGCGTGTAGAAAGTAGTCAACACTTGTTCATTATTTAATTGTATTAATTCATCACTTTGCCCATTCACTCCAGAAAGGTTACTAAAGTAACACCTCACAGAGATACTGCAGAGAATACACCAAGTGGAATCATTTATGTAATATTCTCTGAGCAAAACTTTGCTCAAAGTAAGAATGTAGGGCATTATAAATATTTAAAAAATCATTGCTATATATAATTTGAGTATAATTATACTCCCAGAACCTAAGTCCTACAGAGACAACATTGAAGGAATAAAATTAATAGCATCCTCCTGCCTCATGTTATGTCCTTACTGATTACTCTGTGACTGTATCTGCTAACCTAAAAGGTATGACGTCAGACGATTCTCATTACTGATTCTGTCCCTGGGGATTTTGCCAGCCAAGTGCTCTTGATGTGATGAACAGAGATGTGATTGGTTGGCCAGTGAGTATTGGTGCTTTCACCCAGGTAGGGTGGACAGGCTGGTTGAGCTTCTTTGAATAAATCTGTACCTCCCCTAAAGGATCAGTGTTACTGTCTGCAGTAAAGTCTGCCATGGTTCCTGGTCCAGTATGGACTGTAGCTGCAACAAAGAGGACAGAAAAATGAAGAGAAAGAAATCCAGAACTTTGAGGTTCCAGGGTGGTATGTGTGCCTCTGCCTTCTGCCCTCTGCCCTCTGCCCTCTGGCAATGCAGCATCTTGTTTGATCAACAGTGCCCTCTCTGCAATCTCCTAGAGCTTCCAATGTGCTATGGACATTGGTGACTTATGTCAATACTGCTGTCTCTTAGTGGACAAATAGCAGACTATGTCAGCATTTCACAGAGAAGGAAGGAGGGCTGTGACGGTATTACGTTCCCCGAAATATTGTGCAAGCTAATAAACGTAACTGGGGTCAGAGAACAGAACGGCCACAATATTAAACATAGAGGATAAGCAGTGGTAGCACACGTCTTTAATCCTAGCATTCCAGAGGCAGAGATCTACCTGGATCTCTGTGTGTTCAAGGATACAGCCAAGCATGGGAACTCACGCCTTTAATCTCAGGGAGTGATGGCAGAAAGCAGAAAGTTATATAAGGCATGAAGAAACTAGAAACTTTTGTCTGGTTAAGATATTTGGCTTTTGAGCAGCACAGTTCAGCTGAGAGGCATCCAGTCTGAGGAAACAGGATCAGCTGAGGAATTGGCGAGGTGAGGAAACTGTGGCTTGTTCTGCTTCTCTGATCTTCCAGCAGCATTCACCCCAATACCTGGCTCCAGGTTTGATCTTATTAATAAGAACTTTTTAAGATTCATGCTACACAGGGCCAGAGAGAAATATTGGTTCCTCAAACCAGGAACTTTAAAAAGGTGGTTGGGAATCCTCATGACAGAGCATGTTTTCTGGTTCCATGATTTAGAAGCAAGGATTTTCCGTCACTTTTACCCCAGTGGTGGCCTCTGAGCTGAAAAACGAGGCTCCTCTTTCTTCATGCAGAATCTGAGCATGTTGAAAGCAGGAGAGTTCCAGGAATCAACAGGCCCAGCTGTCTTAAAATACACAAGCTAAAACAGAAGTTCAAAATGGTCTAGTCATTCACTGAAACTCAACAGCCAGTTTGCAGTAGAGTCAGGTCTAGGCTCAGGGATCCCAATGTGAATGACACGTGTATCCTCAACACATGCTGGTTTTGTAAAAGCCTCTCTGGCCTTTGGCTTGATGAAATCAAAGAGAACAAGACAATGACAGCTTTGGGACTTAGAAGGAGCTCAGACCCAGACTCCGGGACAGGGCTGCAGGTCAATTTGACAGGTTACTATCAAAGAGCATCTTTCTGAAGGCAGTGCTTTGAGGCACCCCATCAGCACCATGGTTAGTTTCTCTAACCTTAAGCTGAGCCAAGCTGTATTGATCAGGACCAGTTGAGAAATGAATTACAGAGGATGATCTATAAAGAAATTCAATCTAGAGATGGAGCAAACTATTGTCAGGATTCCTTATTAGGCACTTGACACCACAGGCTAAATAAAGCAAACAAACAGGCTCCACACAAAGGCAGTTTTCGTGGGGCGGGGGGTGTATGTGTGAAAATGACAGTAGAGCTGGGAACATGGGCCCATCAAATACCCTGGTAAACGAGCACTTCAAAATAACAAACAAAAGAATCCTTCTCTAACAGTACCTCTGAGAAGTGATATTAAAAGGCACTGCATTAACAGAGGGTAGCCAAATGAAATTCACCTTCGAACTTGGCTTCTACAGCATCCATGAGAAGACATGGCACTCTATCAGAAACTGTAGTCTACCAAGAATCCAAACTTCCTTCCTTTAATTAGGAAGAGGAAGGATTAGGGGGAGAGGAGAGTCTTCTACGTGAGGGAAAACCAGCGAAGAGATCGAACCCTCAATTTCAAAATTGCTTAGCAAAAGCAATTTTAATTGCCACCTTTGTTATAAAAGATTAAAGGTAGTCATGTCCCTGTGTAGCTCACTTGAAGCGATCAATGCGTTCCTGAGTATTTATGTGCAAATCAAATTTTTGTAAATCAAATCCAATTTTAAATGTCCCTAGAGAGCACAGTATTTCAAGGAATCCCTTTAGTGGATCTTTTTATAAGACCTAAAACTATCCCCTAATTTATTGGTTTAATTTTTTTTATAGATGATGATAAATCAAGACAATGAAATGTTTCCCTCACCCTCCGTAGAGAAGAAAGGGCTTGAAAATGGAATGGAAATGAAGTGACTTAGAGAACACAGCATAATGACCAATGGCCTCTCTGGTGACAGGTTAGTGAGTGTCACAGTGAGCTTCAGAGACTCCTCCATTCACAGCTGAAACATTGAGCAGGGATGGCCAGTGTTTAACATGAAGACAATGAATGAAAGGAGCAAGGTATTTCCTGGAAAGTATTCTAAGTTCTGTCTGCTGCAGACCTGCCCATGGGCTTTCCCTTGAACCATTCCAGAATAATGAATACTTAGGCAGGCCTTAGAAACCGCTTGAATGCATTGTGGCATTCATTCATAAATTAACTCATTAAATATTTATGGGTTTGAGGGAAACAGGGAAAACTATACACAGTGTTCACTTTTTAGAATTAATCTCCCCAGAAAGGCAGACATTAAATAAGTAGCAATGCAGACAATGGATATTTTTGCAGTTGTAAATAAATAAAATCAAGCTCTATAAATTAAAATCGGTCTTCCCCAAATTTCCTGTGTTGAGAATATACTCCCCAATGCAACAGTGTTGAGAATTCACATGTCAGAGGTGACTAGGTCACCAAAGGGTCCTGGTTGTACCAATGGGCTAGTTATCCTGAACACACATTGCAAGGGTAACAAGATGCCCACTTCCTGTTATTTTCATTCATGGTCTCTCACAAGGTGATGCTTTCTTTCCACATTATGATGCATCAAGATCTCCAGGCATCATCCTAATGCTGGATTGCCAAGATGCTAGAGTAAAGCCCAAACTAATTATTAGTTACTACCTCAGGTATTTTATTACAGAAGTATAAAATGGACTAAGATAGAATGCTATAAAATTTCCCAGGAAAAATTTGTCTGAGGAAGCTGCATTTAATACCTGAAAGGTAGAGGATGGAGAGATGACTTAGTAGCTAAGAGTGCCTACTGCTTTTATGAAGGATCCAAGTTTATTTCCTAACACCTATATTAGGTGGTTCACAACTGCCCATAACTTCAACTACAGGGGGACCTCTGTGGCTACCTATACTCATGTGCATATGCCTATACATACATACATACATACATACATACATACATATATATACATGCACATAATAATTAAAAGTAAATCTTAGGAGTATGAAGATAAATATAGGCTAAGACTAAGAGGAACACTTAAAGCACACCATGTGCAGGTTTGGGCCGTCCAGTTTATGTTTGAAAAACTCACTCTGGATCTTGTTGTGCCAATTGGAAACAGGATGTGGTCGAGGAGGGAGATGCTAGTTGCTTAGGTCCACCTGCTGGGACAGAAGTAGATTGTGATGAAAAGAACTGTGGGGAGTTGAATTTAACAGAACTGAGTGACTGGCTGGATGTGAGCAAAGTAAAGGATGGTTAAAGTGACAGTTAATCTTGATTTTCAAATTGATTGGATCTGGGACCAACTAAAAGACACATCTCTGGGCTGGTTTATGAAGAATTCTCCTCCAGGCCATCAGCACTAGATAGGGACTTCAGAGACATCCAACTGAGTGGGATGAGTAGTTACCAGCCTCTCAGACTCTCTATGTTCAGAAAGCCATTGTTGGACTCCCCAGACTGAATCATATGAGCCAATGTAATAAATCCCCTTTATAATACATGCCCTTTCTATCCATTCTGTTTCTCCTGAGAACAGTGGCTAGCAGAGATGGCCTCTGCATTTTTTATTGGAAATAGAGTATTACTATTCATCGTGACTGGGTGCATTCATGCAAGAGCAGGTTGAGAAGGAAAAATTTGGAAGAGTCGATTATTGGACACATTGATGTGGCATGGGAGATGTGAAGATGTTTAGTAACTGAGTTACTCTAACCTGGCAAACTGTTCCCCCTACAGGGAGGCCAGAGCTCCACAGTCTTCCAACACTGGCTCCAGGGGGACAAAGTTCTAGTGGGACTAAGATATCAGCACAACAATCTGAACTAGAATGGCAATACATGGGCAGGGACTGAGTGACAAGCAGCAGTGGGGCCTTAGGGCATAGCTGCTCACACATGCCATGTTAGGCATCTACAGACTTGTCTAGAAAGATGAAAACTGGGGTTTAGTTCTATCTTGGTTCTCCATTCATCTATTTCTTTGGGTTTCATATGACCAAATGGTACCTACAAATTAGTGTAAGCTATTATTTGGGATTAGTAATAGGCCCATGGATATGAACTGGAAAAATCTAAGTCACTTGTGGAACGGAAGCAGTTGGGACAGAAGTGTCCTGCTTCTTCCAGATGGCCAGTGTGAGTAACCTCAGCCAGAAACTGTCAGTGCACACCTTGGCTACCAGATCAGGAGAGGCTCATTGATAGCACAATGCAGAGTGGCAGCACATGATGTCATTTGCTGTCCTTGATGTAACTCAGTCCGGAATAATTTTACTCTTGGTTTTTACATGGGCCTATAGGTTTTATTTTCTGTTCAAGTTAGAGACTTTGTCACTTGAAACTTGAAAACCTGTAGCCAACATTGTACATGTGATTCATTTCTTCTCACTTCGACTATCAAACTACATGTCTAGAATTGACTAAAAGTGTCATTTGCTTGTCCCTCAGAATTCCTCTTGATGCCCAATTTCCAGGAATGGAATCTACAGGTCATGCGGTCACACTGCAGTCTATAGAAACAGGAAGATGGATTGTAGGACATGACATTCTCAGAATAACTTTATGGGAGGAAGACAATACAAGAGAATTATGTGACTGAATTCCAGCAGTGATGAAGTCCTAAGAAAGTGAACTTACCTAATCAGATGTCTTCTCTCTGGAGGGGTGAGGGATTATTTTCAGAAAGAACACAAAAATCACACAAGCTATGTAGACCAAAAGGAACATGCCATACTAGTCCAAATTAAAGATTGTCTATTGCCAAAAGTTCATGTTTGAGAAACACAAGATACAGGAAAAATGACTTAAGTAGATTTGAAACATCTAACAGTCTAAACTCCAGAAGTAGACCTATTAATTTGCATATGTGTATAAAAAGTTCCAGGACAACCTGTAGTGATGTATAGACTAGAGAAAAACGAGTTGACTATGTTTTGTTCACCTTCTGAGAGTCCTTTCCCTGGAGGCAGGATTGGCTCTTGAGTATGTTGCCTAGGCTGATCTTCATGTTTAGGGTGAGGGATATGTCCTCCACTGTAATGGGAAGGAGAAGGGAGGCACAAGCCCGCTGTAGAGCAAATAAGGAACCAACATTCTAGAGTCTAAAATTAGAATTCATATCATGCTCTGGGGATTCCATCAGACTGGTGATCTGACCCATTGTCATAACTCTTTCAATATTCTTTACTCTCAGAAAATAATATCCTCTGCAGAAAAGCTGGCATCAGGGTCAAGTTCTTCAGTGTGTCATCTCTCCCTTACATTCTGTCACTTATCTTTGATCACATCTTACCAGAGCTATTTCTGTCTATGGAGAGTTAGCAGGAAGATCACATATTGTACAAAGAATGGGGTGTTAAATTTATGCAAAGGGAAGCAATGTGTTGTGGCAAAAATTATTTATTGCATGGCATCTCCCTTAAGGGTTAGTCTCCCGCTAGAGTTTTAAGGATGGCAGCTCTATATTTGTCTCATGGCAGAGCCATCCTCCTGCCTACCACCCACTGCCAGTGCCAAGAGCATTTATGTAAAGTCGTGATGCAAACCTGCCACCTTTGGGAGGCACGATCTGGTCTAACAGAGTGTGTTTCCTCAGTCATTTGTGTTCTGAAAGGAGTGAGTTTTCAGGCAGCAAGGAGGAGGAAAGATGAGAAAGTGTTGGGTATCCTGGAATCTTCACACACCACAGTAAAAGAGCTAGTTGAACAGAGACATTTTGGTGAACTTGGGGGAATTTTAGAAAGTGGTGCGCTGTCATCAAGTATCAAGAGCCTACAAAGGAAAAGAAGCTACATGCCATGTCTAATCCTTGCTAGCTACAGGTCTTGGAAAGTTAGTTGAGAGCTGTGAGCTTCTTGCTTGCTGCTCAAGTTTGAATCTGAAACATACCTCCAGGCTCATGTTTTGAATGTTTGTTCCCAGCCAGGGGTGCTATTTGGGGAGGCTGTGGAACCTTTAGGAGCCATGTAGCAGTTGGTGGAGATAGGTCATTAGGGGAGAGCCTTTAAAGGTTTACCTGGCCCCCAGCTCCTGCTGTACTCTCTCTGCTTCCTGGTCCAGAGCTATGTGAACAAGTTTTGACACGGACTCCCACTGCTTTGAGCTCAGCCGCCCCACCATGCCTTCCCTACCATGATGAATGAAGCCCTTTGAAACCATGGGCCCAAACAAACTGCTCCTCCCTTACACCGTTTCTGTTAGACACTGCAATCATAGCCATGCCAAAGTTATGGCATGTGCTCTCCTTCCCATCTGCACCACTGTGCCATGAGAGGCAAAGCTCACTCTCCGCTGAAGACGCTAAATCTGGATTCATTTCTCTTTCCACTTTTAATAACATTAAATATGAACTAATTTATTAATTTAAAGATGATCCATTCCTGGGAGCATATGGGTAGTTCTCCTTAAACAGGGATAGCAAATGCTCGGTACCTCTAACCACAGCTCCCTCCTTCCTTTCTGTCACCTGGCATTTCTTATTGATTATACTTCTCCTTGAGGACATCTCTGGAGTCTTCACAACACAGTGTTTCAGGTGGTCACTAGCACTCAGAGGAGATATAAAGTAAAGCACTTCTCCATCTGTGAGACACCTCATGTTCATAAATTATTCTGTTGATTATTGTACCCAGAATGTGCAGATGGTTTTAATGTACATAAAATGTACAAATGGCCCTCCGGGTGCTTAGAGGACATGCACTTGTGAAAGAGGTGCCACCATATTCTTCATTCAAACACTGCAATCACAGAATATCGATCTCTGTTTTGGACATTAATATCCCATAGCATATGTTCTTAAAAGAAGAAATGGGTTGTCTAATCTTCAGCTTCTCTAGTGTGTCCAGGGTCATTGCTGCTCAGGAAGGTGGTATGCATCAGAGGTGAAAGGAGCAAGTTTTATGGTAAGATAACCTCTGCCGTGACTAAGTTATGTGTATATGGCTAAGTTAATTAAGCTGACTGAGCTCCAGTTTTCCCATTTGTACAATGAATATAATGAATTCCCAAGTCAAGGATATGTATTAGGATTATAAAATATGGTATGGGTAAAGGACAGAGTTGAGCCATAGGCTTATCTTCAGCTGTGTTTCTTGCCAATACCACCCTCACCTTCCTCACCATCATCATCACTGTCATAAACATCGACATCATAACCATCATCATCATTATCATCACTCAGTTCATCATCACCATCTTCATAGTCATCATTACTGTCATCATCATCATTATGATCACCACCATCATCTTTGGTTTTTTAACCTTACAAGTCATAATTATTAACCATCCAAAGGATATGAAACACATCCTTTCCATATAGAAAATAACTCTGTTAATAACAGCTGAATGAAACAGAGGGCTGCCTCAGTAGATAATGGTCTCCATAACAATGGAACTATCTGGAAGAGTTATTCTTGTCTTCAAATTGTTAGAGCTGTGATATCCTATGAATGGCAAGAGTTCTCAGTGTTTAGGAGAAAATGGGTCATAAAGTCAGAGATCATCATTTCAAATTAATCATTGAGTTTAACTCAATGAAAAGATCTACCATATATAGTTTTCAAATTTACTTGACCACACAACCCAACTCATCTCACCCTTCACCATCCTGAAAGAGCACCATGTGGTAAAACTATCTTTTTATAAAATATATTTGAGGAAATGCTGCGTTGACAGCTGCATGATTGGAACTGGGTTTGGGCCATACAAGATCTGGAGGATTTTTATAGCACTAAGGGCTCCATGGATTAGTCATGATCTGAGCCCTCAAGAAGGATGCCAAAGATGCATTTGCAATATGGATGTGCTGGTGTGCAGTTTACAATGAAGAATTTCACACTCAGGATGAATCTGGCTCCCTCACCTTCTTATTTGCTATTTTGTCTTGAAAAGGTCAACTCACCTTCTGTTGAGGACTTGCATTCTGATAATATATCTTATCTACTCTAGAAATCCCATATCCACAACTTTGAATACTGCCTTCCTCTAATCTTTTAACTTCAACAAATCACACTAAAGAAACACTTGATTTTCTTTCTCTGTCCATTAGATATTCTTACTCTTCCCTTGTAAGTTTTATCTTTTGATCCATTGACTAGATTCTTCAGATTGATCTTCCAGTTCCCTAGTCATCTTCTTCAGCTGCAGCTAGGTTGATATTTGACTGACATGGTAGATTTTTAAGTTCAGGAACTCAATTATTATCATTTAGTCATTCAAGTTCCTTGCCTTGTAAAGTAAGAGAGCATTCCCTCACATCTCTTATTGTCTCCTTGTGGTTACTGCTCTTCTGTTCATCTGATTAATACTTTTAGAATATTCTTTCTGTGTAGTCCCTTTGGACTGTTCTGTTGTCTCAATGTCTTGGAAGTGTCGGGTCCCCCGATAGCCAAGATCATTGAAATTCTCCTGTGGTAAGTCATTGCTCATGTAATTTGTATATGCTTTTTGTTAATTCATCTTCAGAGAGAGCTAATTTTGCCTTGTGGGAAACACATGTATTTGGGGAGCAAATCTGTGCTTCTAAGCACTTTGTTTTGACTCCCATCAAGGGCTTCAGGGATGCCATAACCCAGGGATCATGTTTTTTATTAATATGCTAGGTTGAGATTTCTGAACTTGCATTGTGGAGTCCAGTACCCAAATACATCTGTACTGAAAGGTTGATGTTTTTATTTCCCATAGAGCTTTGTCGGGAGAGATATGTTTTGAATTCCTACTCTTTGTAGCTGCATTTTTCTTGTTCTAGTTTTCATTAAGAATTTAAGTTCTCCTCTGGTTCCAGCTTTCCACAGCCTGAATTATAACTTCCCACCTATCACAAACTACAGACCTATCTTCTGTGTATATGTGACATCGAAACCCCAGACAAGGCCAATATTTTCTACTTTTGCTGCTGTCTGTTCTTCACCAAGGGTACCACAGTATAACATGTTGCAGTGCCCACACTAGAACTCTCAACTGATTCTTTATTGTGCTTATTAATTTTTCTTACTTGCAAATTAAAGTAGAGACATACATTTTATCTTTTCAAATTATTATGCTTTATCCATTAATTCTATTAATTCATGATATACCTTCAGCATATAGGATTCTGTAATATCTCAGACTGTCTAGCAGCCAAGACAAGGACAATGGGAATTCATTAGTCCCATCTTCTATAATAATGGTTCAACAGTTCATAATTCATTAGCTAATATGATAAAATACATAATTATTTTAATGAACTCAGCACAATATCAAGCATATATTAAATTCTCAATAAATACTGGGCATTGTCATTTTATTATTAAATACATAAACACTTGGAAAGATAATAATAGATGTTAGATGATCTTTAAAAACCAGTGGTGGTTCTGTCTCTGCAGCTAACTTTTTTTCACCTAAAGACACAGTGGGCTCCTGGGAAGAGTCAACTCTCTCCAACCCTTCTAAAGCCTTGGGCACAGACAAGAATTTGAAATTGTGGAGGGAGAGTACATTGGCTGAGAACAGAATGTGTAATCCTACTATTGTTCTCTAGAGTAAGGGAGAGATGAAGGATCTGACCTTAGGGATTTTGTGAGTAGTAATAAGACACAGAATATGATAGCAGGAGAAACAATGGTTTGTAGGAAGGGTGGTAGAGAAGTGGCAGTGTTTCCAAAGCAGTCTGTAGATAAGCATTAAACCCACCCTAACCTGGAGTGCTGGGGGCTCTGCTTCTTCATTCCCTTCTCACTGTGATCCTAGTTTAAGAGTACCCAGGAAAGGACTTGGAGGTAGAAGTAAAGTTGGGCCCTTGCATTAGAAGATTTAAGGACCATACACAGCCATCAACAAGCATGAAGAGAGCTAGGGGGTCTTACTTACCCAGAATCTTTTGCACCCAACACACTCTCCCAGCTACTGACTAAGGTCACAGTTATTTCAGTGCTACTATTCACCAGACAGACATTCCAGAGTTCCCTTTTCAACTTCCTTTGTGAGCTCCCTTCTGGTCCTTGACTTACTTGTAATGTTGAGTTTCCTTTCTGGGTCTAATCTATACAACTCAGCGGTGCTTCAGGGACCATTTCTCTTTCCTTTTAGCTCTCTGTCCTCTGGATACTCACTTCCTAGTGCCTTCTTCTGTGTTTAAGCCATAACTCATTATTAAACTGCTTTTCCTCCATAATACTTGAAGCCCAAAGAGGCTCTTCTTTTCTTACTGTGTACTCAGAGACACCTTTGAACAATGTACCCCACTAAGTACAATCAGGGCTCAACCAGCCTCTGAATTCTCATGAACCATTTTCCCCCTGCTCACTCTATTTTGCTCTCTCTGGGACATTCAAAGGTCTTTGCCAGTCTATACTTATTCACACTGATTTTTTTAAAAAACATTATTTGAACTGATTCTCTTGGAAGCAAGAAAAAGACAGGATGAAATCAAGAGTTTGGCCAGAGAATGCATCCTTCTTAGCAAGCCTATGGGACTCCTTAGACATATGTCTGAAGAAATTTCTACAATTTTCTATCATACCATTTATTTCCTTCTATTGCCATCCCTTTGCACATTATTCTATTGATGTGTGCATATACCCAAATGTTAGATGCATGCAGTCATATCGGCCATCATATACTATTCACTGCCAAATGGAAATGCACTGGGGCTCTCAGTAGATGCCTGTGGAATAGTTGAGCATGCAACTAAGTCAGAAGAACTGAAACCCTGAGGTAACCTATAAGCTCATGTCTCATTGTCTCAGCCATGATGATGGTAATGGTGGGAAAGGTGATTAGAACCAAGTCAGAACATTCATCTTTGTTTTACCTTATAGTTTTCAAAGTCTGGATTTTTAAAACAGAAAGATGCCACTAAGAAATGTGGAGTGGTTAGGAAGAAGGGGATGGATTATTTTGGATAGAATAGAAAAGATGAATTTGAAATATCTGGAACTATCTGGCAGAGATGAGAAAGGATCCTAGGAATCTGGATATAATGGGAGGAAATTGAAGAGGGAAACATGCTCCCAGAGATCCTGCAGAGCATAGAATTAGGAAAGAGAAATGTGTAACAAGGGATATATTTTTTCCCTTAATTTTGCTGAGGGTTGTGCTTTGTGAATTCTTTCCATTGCATAATTGTCAGTTAATCCACATTGCTCTCTAATGGGTTGGTACAAGTGGACTCTTCAGGGGGAATGGAACAGCTGTTGAAGTCTGCAGCCAGGTGGGTAATGACATAAAGGAGAGACATTACATGTGGGCAGTAGATTTGAAGGATGGGCTCATAATTGACATATGGTTTACATTCCATAATGCTGTGTACTGAGAAGTTAAAAGAAATCTCACACTGAGACACACCAAGACCTCTACTCTAACGTATGCCAAAGAAAGAAAATTGATGAAAGCTGCCCATTGTGTTTGTCATAAAAGCATGCAAGTTACTTCACATAAAAGAGGTAGACGAAGCCTACGAGGTTGTTGTCAGGAGCCCTCAGTGAGTAGAACAGCCTCCTTTTCCTTCCGGTTATTGGTATTCTCAATGTCTCCATGTTCTTCAGACTAATCTTACAGAGAGACTGCAAATGGGAGCTTCTGAAGTAGCGTACACCCTAGAGGAAATCTTCCATCTCTAGATTCCTGGTTGACAGACACTTGCTACAGTTTCCCCTCAAAGGTCTGTGTGTGGTTTGTTTCCCAGCCTAATAGCACTAAGAGGTGGCAGAATTGTTAGAGACTGTGTTAGTCATTAATATTTCTGCTACTGCGACAAAATGTCCGACCAAAGGAACTTGAGGAAAGAAGTGTTTCTTTTGGCCCACTAGTATAGAGTATAGGCCATCACATCTGGGAGGGCACAGCAACAGGAGCCTGAGGCACTGGGTCACATGCTGTCCACGGTCACAGAGAAGAGAGATGAGAGTTGATACTCAGATCACTTTTTTTTTAAACTCAGTATAACATGCTAGCCCATGGAATAATGCTCCCCCCATGCTTTGGTGAGTTTTTCTGCCTCAAAAAAATAATATCTAGAAGTTTTCTCACAGACATGCCCAAAGGTTTGTCTGCTAGGTAATTCTAGATCCTGTCAAGTTGACAATCCATATAAATCATCCTGGAGGTGGAACTTACAATCTATGTAAATCATCCTGGAGGTGGAGCTTACAATCTATGTAAATCCTCATGGAGGTGGAGCTTACAATCTATGTAAATCATCATGGAGGTGGAGCTTACAATCTATGTAAATCCTCACTGAGGTGGAGCTTGGCAAAACATGATTTGGGCTGGTAAGCAGCACTCTCAGAGTACAACAATGCTCATCTCATGGGAGTGCATTGGGTCTTACAGGATTAGACTGATCACCCTGAGGGTAGATTACTATAATGTCATTTGGCTTTCTTTGTTCATACTTGCTTCCCTTCTCACCAAGTAGCCATGTTTTTTCTCTGATCCATACCACTCACCACTCTCACATGTGTTCCAATAGTGTGATACTAGTCACGTTGCAAAAACAGTATGAAGCTCTTGCTAGATAGACTGCCTTATTGTGAATTTGGGGCCTCCAAAATAGTGAGTTAAATAAATGTCTTTTCTTTATAAATACTGACCTCATACATTTGTTACTACAACAGAAAACAGACTGTGATAGAGTAAACTAGAGAGAAAGATGTCTAGTAGAGATAAAGTGAGGCTTTCAACTAATATCAAGTATTATAGTCCTAAAAAAAATTGTTTTCCAATCCAAACTGCCTATATTGACATCATGTGGGACATTGATGAAACATTCTACTGAACTGCATCTGAGCTCCTGACCCAGGGAAGCAAGCAAAAATGTGGTTGCTATTTTCTTTTTTTAAAAAATCACAACATTGTCATTAAGCTACACATGCTTTTCTGCAAAAGTATCTTTTTTTGGTTGTTGTTCCAAGTTATTCTTCCTATTACCCGGTTTTGTTGTCGTTTCTCTCTTGCCCTTGGAGATGAAGGCTCTGAAAAGTTTACTGAACAGTGATTCCTAACGTTCATTTGGGACCTGGCAAATCAAGAGTTCATAGGTCCCTCCTGATAATGAGTTTGAAGAAATTGAAATAACAAAATACCCACTCTAGGGAGTTGACCTATATTGTGCAACCAGCTGCTGGTTGAGGTCTTTGTCCCCTTTCCTCAGAGGATAATTAGTACCCAAAGTTGTGAAGTGCCCTTCACACAAGGATGCCAGACATAAACCTTCCTCGGGACATCACAGAGGAGGTGATCTCTGAGAAAGTCCAATTAAAAATGTGTTTGCTTGTAAGTAGTCAGGATTTAGTTATTAAGATATCTGTCAGCACTTATGAGTTTGTCTTCATAATGGATTTTTTTTTCATCAGAAGATTGTTCATCACATCAAGGATTTTAGGCTACAATTGACCTTGGGATACATACGTGGCTCACAGGACATTCTAGACAGCAATTATAAAGCTTTATTTACATGACTGGAAAGAAGTGTGTAGAGACAGTACTAGTGAGAGGAAAATACCCCTCTCACTTAAGGATGCTTTCCTAAACTAGAGTCAAGATTTGCTGTTATTGTTCAAATACCCAGGTCAACTCTGGTGTTATTTTTTAGAGCACAATATTGAGAAGGTTTCTCAGTGTCCTTCTGTGCCTGGTGTTTAAGCCTTCTTTGGTAAATTATAATTTCTTTCTATGCAACCAGAGCTCAAGTATAGGGATGCATTCCACATATCTATCATAGTCTACAGTGTTCTAACTCAGCTTTACAAGTAGGACTGAAAAGGGTACAAGTATGCAAAGAAGTGGCCAAGAGTATTGGGAAATTGGTGAGAGAATGAGATCGTGCTTAAAGAGTGCTTTTGATTTCTTCATACTGTTTTCCTAATTTATATTAGGGAAAATGAGATTTGGATCTCTATATAACCCTTGTGTGAGTGAGTGTGTGTGTGTGTGTGTGTGTGTGTGTGTGTGTGTGTGTGTTGGGGAATGGATGGATTTCCTTGATTTACACTATGTTTTAAGGATTTCTGTTCAGAATTGCTGCTGAAGTCCTGAGACTCAGGAAAGCAAGCTTACTCCACCTTCAATCTTGAATGATGAACATACAGGTTAGAGCTTTGTCCCCAGTTTGGAAAGGGGAGATGGAACAAGGCTCTATTTGAGGGTATTTGCCTAAATAGTCTAAATGTCTTATATTTAAGCTTTGAGACTTTTTTGAGGTAGGGTATCCCTATGTAGCCCTAGCCTGGAACATGCTATGTAGATCGGGCTGGCCTTGAATTCACAGAGATCCACCTACCTCTACTTTCCAAGTCCTGGGATTAAAGTATGTGCCACCACACCTAGCAAAACACTTTTCTAAAATTTCCAAATGAATACTACTAATATGTTTGAACTCTTACCTCAATGTATCTGTATGTCATCCTCTATATTAGGATAGGCCCAGAGACTAAGAGAGAGTAGAGGTCATACTATTCAAGTACTGTGCTCTATCTCTCCTCGATTAAAAACTGAATCCATCTAGCTAGTTAGTGGGTACCCTTTGTGTAAAAGAATGCTAAGTGTGAGCATCTGACTTCTAGTACAGAAGGTTCTGGACTCATCATAGGGTTCAGTCACAGAAAATCCATTGTAAGGTGCAAAGTCACTGGGTAGAGAAGATATTCAGTGCAACTAGGCTACCAAGCATCTTAACTTAATAACAGTACAGTACAGTGCTGGTCTTGGTTTCATCCCTTTGTGATCACATGACTACCTGGAATCTGCAGCTAACTTCCCCTGCCAACTTTCTAGAGAGAGCATCACACGACATAGCACTAACCTGGGGGTGATCAACATTCAGAAGACTCTCTTATAATCTAACTGACTTGGCGGTGTGGGCCATTATCACAGGAAAGATCCAAATTAAAAATATAACACGTCATCTCAGCTTAAGAGGCAGAGGCAGGCATATTACAGTAACTTTGAAATCATTTTTGTCTGCAAAAAGAGTTCTAGACCAGCCAGGGGCTACATAGTGAGACTCTAATTCAAAACAAGCAAACAAAAAGGCAAATCAAAATGCAATGTCTGCTAGGTGCATATTGCTTTTTTGCCACTGGAAGTGTGAAAAGTTGTCAACTGAAGCACCCTAATCAGGGCCTGATTGTATCTGATTTCCTGGTGATTCAAGGCAATGCAGAGGAAGAAATGCTCCTGTCTCTTTTCTAGCCTGGACTCTAAATAACCAGCAGTTCCAACTGACATTATAGCTCTTGGCTGTTGACTTGTGCTCAACCTTTGGGGAACCTGCTTCTCATTACAGATGAAAATGCTCTTGCAGCGGAGTGGACACCTTCCAGCTGCTGACCCTACAGCCTTCCTGGATAAAGATTATCTCGTTTTCCTCTAAGCTCCTTCTGGACTTTGACGAGCATTTAAGCCCTTGCAATATATTGTTTTGCATAGTTTACATGCACATTGGAATGTGTGCCTGTGTGTGTCTGTCTGCATAGCTCTAGAACATTGTTTCTAGTTACACTATAGAGTACAGCATATCCAGGCAGTCCCTACTTCCTTACTACAATTCACTGGAAGAATTTACAAGTGTTTTTTATAGGCATTATACCAGAGACTGTTCTGATAGTCCCTGGCACATAGTATTTGTGTTAATTGCCTTCCTAGCACAGTTTACTTTGGCTCGTCAACTAAAAGGCTTCTTCCTGAATCAGTTGGTCTTGTTGTTTGGGGACTGTGGTGATGAGACACAACATGGGTGAGAGAGTATGCCAGAGTAGAAACACTGAACTTATGGATAGGGAGCAGAGACCAAAATGGAGGCCAGGTTCCACAAACCCCTTAAAGGGTACCGTACCATGACCTAAAGACCTTTGAGCAGCTCCCTTCCCTGTTAAAGGCTCTATCACTTTACCTGTAGCATCACCTGAGGATCAAGCCTTTAACACATGACACAAGATGTAGCAGTGGATCAGTGAGCCCCATCAGCTGAAGTATAAAAAGCTATGGCAGCAGAGCCATTTGGGTGGGAATACAGGCTTGCATTTGTCACCATTATATGGCAGTGGGATCTTACTACCTGAAACATCCAGACTGAATCAAAAGAGTCCACTTAAAAAAAGAAAAGAAACTGAGTCATTTACAATCTTTCTGCCCCATCTTCTGCACTTCAAAGAAGTAGCTTTTTCCAGGCACAACAGGCCAAGTGCATGTAAGAACTAACAGAAACTGAGACAGCATGCATAAGACCAGCATAAGCTCGAGCCAGACAAAATCCCAGCATGGAGGAGGAGCAGTGGGCACAAATTCCTACTCCTAGCAAAGGAGATATTGGCATGTGATTGCTGCTTGGTGAGAGCAAGTCAATTTTCTTCACTGGAGTGACATTTGGTATGTCAACTACACTCCAAGGCAGGCCTTCTGTCGAAGAATAGTTGGCCAACACAAGCGGACTCCATAGGTTTTTCTATTTGTTTGTTTGCTTATTTTGTTTGTTTGTTCTTGAAAGAAGTTGGGTGGGTGTGGAGGTGAGAGAGGATATAGAGGAGTTAAGGGAGGAGAATGAATATTATCAAAATTTATTGTATGATATTCTCAAAGAATAAACAAAAACATTTTAAAGAAGGAGAAACTGAGGCTCTGGAGGGTTTTTTTTTTTTTTTTTTTTTTTTTACCACTCCATGTCACAACTGTGATGACACCAGGAACAGACTCAGCTCTGAAACCCATGTGAGTGCTCATTCCTCAGGCTCACTGACATGACATCTTCTCAGGACTGACACTTAATTAATGTGGACTAAGAAGTGAACTGCAATTAATCATTCAAGATGAATTGCTAATCACAACAGCCACATGAGTGCAGGCCTGGTATTAATACAGAATTACTAGCAGTGCTCACGATTAGAGATAAGAGTTATGAGTTAATTATTCATAGTGATTATGACAATTACAACATGGAGTGGAAGGTGGCTCTCAGTAGGGAGAGCTTCACTATCCCAAGTGTTTCTCCTCAGACCTAGAGACTGGGAGTCAATCATCAATACACTTGGGAAACACCCCAAGTTCCTCTTGAAAACTTACAACATTCATAAGCTTAAAGTCTCTGAGGAGATTTTCAATAAGGAAGTCTATTTCTATGTTTTTATTTGCTTACAACCCATCTTAGAGGGCACTGTTTATCAAAGTTCAGCAAGGATGTCTGTGGACCAAACATTATGGATCTTAAGTGACAAGTGCTCAGCTCAGTCTTGTAACCTTTTCAAGAGCAAGCTGGGACTTCCAGCAATCCTCCAAGTTATGGGTTTTAGGCTGTGTTTAGTAGATCCTAAAGAGAACATCACAGAGAGGGAGACAGAGGAAGTGGCCTGGGTGCTTAACCCTGTGTGTTTTCTCCAAACACAGAGGTTTGGCTTCCTTATGCTTTAAGTTTAAGATTCTCTTTAAATATTCTGTGGTGATATTGTGTTCCCCAATATATTGTGCATCCTAATAAGCTTATCTGGGATTAGAGAACAGAACAGCTACTAGACAGACATAGAGGCCAAAAAATGGTGGCACATACACAATCCTAGTATTCTGGAGGCATCGATCCATCTGAATCTCCATGAGTCCAAAGCCACACTGGAAACAGCCAGACATGGTGACATACTCCTTTAATCCCAGGAAGTGATGGCAGGAAGCAGAAAGGTATATAAGGCATGAGGACCAGGAACTAGAGCCTGGTTAAACTTTTAGGTTTTTGAGCAGCAGTTCAGCTGAGATCCATTTGGATGATAACACAGAGGCTTCTGGTCTGAGGAAACAGAATCAGCTGAGAAGTTGGCCAGGTGAGGTTTAACTGTGGCCTGTTCTGTTTCTCTGGCCTTTCAGCATTCACCCTAATATCTGGCTCCCAAGTTTTGTTTTGTTTTGTTTTTTTATAAATAAGAAAGACATTTTAAGATTCATGCTACAATATTCACCTATTTCCATTGCAAATGTTTGTAGAATACCTAGCATGTGCCAGCCCCATGTGAGACACTTGGAAAGATCATTAAACATAAACAAGAGGAAACTTGATCTCATGGGACTTTATATAGAAAGAAAGGCAAATGCAAATAAACATTAAATATTGTTGGGTGTGCTAAAAAGTATCAAGTGTGTCAGGGAAAAAATAGAATACAAAGTTCTGGGAGGGTGAAGGATGGCTTGTAGTGGGCTGGTATTTCACAGACAGATTGACAGCCTCACCAGGACTAGAGGAGGTGAGTAATTAAGCATATCTGAGGAAAAGCTTCCTGCCCAAAGAGAATAGATATGCAAAATGGAGTGTCCAGGGGAGTTTCATCAGAGATTTCTAGGGGCAGGGGCAGGCAGTTGGTGGTTTGAAAGTATGTTTGTGTGATGATGGGGGGGGCTTTCAAGCATAGCAAAATGATAAGCAAGGAGACACCAAGGATTGTTCGTTACAACAGGATACGATGGATGAAAACCCAACTAACAAAATTAAGTATTTACTTTCTCCAAAGGAAAAGTGCGGAAGAACTGATATCATAGACCAAAGACTGTGATGAACAACAGCTGGGCCACTCTCAACTTCCCCTCAGGGGACAAGCGGGAGGAGCAGTATGCTGGCAAAACTGGAAGTGGAGAACATCTTTCTGGAAAGTTAGAACCACGGAGAAGAAGGAACTTCTGCCAGAGACACTATCAGAGGCTTCTCCTTCTGCCTGCCTTCCAGTCTGTCCAGTGGCTCCCCTGGCCTAGCTACACTGAGAAAGCACAGCTTACAGGATTAGCCCTCTGAGCACGCAGACATGGACATGGGTCTTTCTCTTGCTGTGTCACACACTGTCCCATAGTTCTGTGGCCGAACAGCTGCTGTCTGCTGTAAAGCACTGTGGGCGACTGCAGTTCACAGCAACCTGTTATGTATTTTATGAATAACTAGGAGAGAGGAACTCCAACACAAAGTCATGATAAGCTGGAAACGCTAATTACCCTGACTTGATCAGAACATATGGTATACATGGGTTGAAATACCATGTTGTACCTCATAAGTATGCACAGCTATTATGTAATTATGAACGCTTTTTAAGATACAAATGTTAATTCTCCTGATTTAATCATTATACACTGAATACTTATGCTAAGTTTTCATACTGTGTGTATCCCATAAATTTATACAATTTAAATAATTACTTTAGAAGACTGTTCCATTTACTTATCGCTTCTTAATTCCTATGAGTATCGGTGTATGGCTGCTTGTTACTACTATGTGCACTGGGTGTCAGTGCCCAAAGAGGCTGGAGGAGGACATTGGATCCCTAGGAACTGGAGTTACAGGACGTTATGAGCCACCTTTATGAGTGCCATGCAGCAAACTCTGGTCCTATGCAAGAGCAGAAAATGCGCTTACAGCTGAGCCATCTTTCCAGCCCTATTCTGCTTTGATAGTCTATAAACTAGCCTTGGTTTGTCCAGCATAGCCTATCATACTCCAGAGGCCTCAGTGAGGGTGGGTCCCTGCTGTAGAGGATGGCAGGTGGATCATTTGGCTGGAGGTGAGATGATGCTGTCCTGCCCAGATCTGATTCTCCCTCCATCCCATGTTTGGATTTCCTACGAACCCAGGGGCTCCACGGTAGACAGATTGCTCATGGCAACTGGATTCGAAGATGGCTTGGTCTTAAGAGTCATACAGTATCTATCGTGCTTATTTTTCTCATCACTGTGACAGAATAACAGAAATCACAAGATGGCAGAGAAAGGAAAGATAAAAGCAGCCATTGCTTGCTTTGAACCTAACAAGAATGGAGAGCTGGTCAGTGTCTATGTAACTCCTCCTCTGTCTGGGGTCAATGTTCTTCAACTCTCTCTTCCACATTCCCCTGGCTCTTTATCAGTATTTTAGTTTGCTGTTGCTGCTGTTCTGTGGCACTGGATTTTTGTTTGTTTGTTTTTCTAGGAGGAGGTCCCAGCACATACTTCTACTCCTGCAAATCTGGATACTCGATAAGCCTTCCTTTGCAGGCTTCTGTAGTTTTACAATGGGTTTTGCTACTGAACATAGGAATTCTATGCTGTTCCTCGGTGTCCAGGGAAAGGACATAGGTCTTCCTGTTTTCATTTTGCAACATCCAGTGTCCCTTGGTAACTGGATTCAGTATGTCTTCAGTATTCCAGACTCCTATTTTGCCTGTTGCCTCAATGGCAATAATAACCAACTGACAACTTCCACTACCACTTAAACAAGGCAGTTCTGGGGCCTCTAGGAGAAGTATCCTTACATGAGAATTAAGATTTCTGGCAGAGGTCATTCTTAAGGGGACAGGACTTAAGACCCTACAAGGGCATCATTTGCTATTGTAGTGGGAGGTCCTATTCCTAATCCCACCCACGATTCTCAGGCCCACCCATGCATTCTAATTAATTTACACAAAGCCAGTTATCTGTTGCCATGTCAAGGAAAACAATTATTGGATCTGGGGGTGGGGGCAGGGCAGTGACTGACACCACTAATAATGGCTTGAAAGAATGGGCCAAGGAATTCTTATTATGACTCTTCAAACATCTACAACTAGTTTATAAAGCAGAATCTCTTTTTAGGGGGTCTGAGAGTTATCATGAATGTAATCAAACTCTTAAGCCAGAGGGTAAAAGATAAACCTTACATTTAATTCTACAAAATGAATTGTTCAGGATTTAACCGAGAAGAGAGATTGCTTTACACATTTACAACATGTTAAAGAAACAGTTAGGGTATGATGGACACACAAAATGGTGTTGATAACTAATACATACAACTTGTTGTGCTTGGCAATAAGTATGAATCTGTAAGTCCTCACTGCAGTGGGTGCTATGCATGACCTCTACCTAAAGATCCCTCTGGTTTGTCTTTTGGCAGGAAGAATAAGTAACCTAAGACTTTCCCTAGTTGTATACAGCACAGTATTGCTTCCATTTTGGCAGACTTACCTGGCTAGAATGATGTTGGGAATCTGGAAAATGCAGTCCATTGAGCCAAGCCTCTCTCTAGTGGATATAGTAATAAAAAAGTCAAGGAAATAATGTGCCAGCTAATTCCAGAACCTGCCCAGGTGAGAAAGCAGAGCAGTGTGTACCTGTAGAAGGGTTAAATCAGTTATATAGTGGGGAAGGAGCAAGTCCGTGGAAGTTCTGCTAAGCTGGGTATTCTCTTGGGAGGCAGGGAACAATACCACCCACTGTGAGCAGGGAGTGGGGATCAAGTGCTGGGGGCTCCTGAGAACAGGAGAGAAGAGACTAATGTTCAAAGCTGTTTCCTGCCAGCAGTAAAGGACTCCCTGAAACTTCAGGTCCATGGTTATGGATTTACTCACTGCCACTGTGGGTTTGTCTCTAGCTTTATCTTACTGGGTGATAATAGAAGGACAATGGTATTTTATTGACGTTTCGAGTTTTCCTAGCAAATACAATGATGAGATGGGCAGTGTGTGGGGGAGGGGGAGATCACTAATATCACAGGAGGAATTGTATGGCTGTGGAATCACAGCCAGGCAAGAGGAACAAAGGATATCATCAGTGGGGTAGGAAACGCTTCAACTGAAGGGTTCCTAAGGGTTGAGGGCACTGGTGGGAATTAGCTTTGAGGTGAACAAAACTGGAAAGCAGGATAGTGAGTTTTGGAAGCCTCACATTTTGGCGTGTGAACCTCTGAGTTCATGTGGAGGAGATGAGAAAGGAAGCAGAACCGAGAAGACATTGAAGGAGGGGCTGAGAAGTACTCCACAAATCCTCCTCCTGAGGTACCTTTTACTCCTGCCCCATCACCTCAAGTTGGCTTACCTTTGTTCCAAGGAGCTCATTTGTATTCCCAGGGCACATGACTGGAAGACACCACCATCTGAGCTCAGGGACAAAGGACAAAGGCCACCCACATGCCTGTTTCTCTGCTCTTTTCTCCTAGTGCTGTGGGGAGAAGCCTAGGCTTCCTTGGCCTCTCTCCACAGGTTTCGAAGAAGCCAGTCCTGCTGTGTGCTCTTCTAGATGCCCCCCCCCCACCCCCAGCACTTCCTCAGAATGTTCTGGCCACTGTGATCTCACAGAGCAGCACTCAAAGAACCTTCCCAGGCAGACAGTGGCAGTCACTGGTGAGCTGGACCACAGGAAGTCTTGTCCTATGAAGGATGAAAGGAGAAAGCACATTCTGCTGAGGTCCTGTTGGGGCTGGAGGAGCCTTGGAGATGTGTAAAAGCTGCTGTACTGGATGGTCATAAGAATATGAGTGAATCCCTACCCTAAGGAGTCCACGATTACATAGCTCACAGTGTGCGGTTGTTGGGTACCAGGTTTCTTTTGAAGTGAAAATATATTCAACCCTCTACCCCTCCTGCCTTGCTCTTATGTTAGGAATACTGTACTGAGATTTTTTTTCTGATGGTAGAGGGAGGCGTTTGTTTTTGTTTTCCCATCTTTGAAATCAGTATCAGTATCAGACATTTTCTGTGTTGCAGACACTATCCTGTGCACCTTGCCTCCAAACACCAACCTGTCAGCCGATTTACCACACTCACATCTATAGATGTTTCTCTCCTCTTGTTTCTGTGAAAATTGAACGAGATAATATATTCCCAAGCGCTTTGCAAAAATGGATAAAAACCGTCAGGGACTGATTATAATTTATATTATTCTCACCATTATCATTTTGGACTTTGATTCCAGTTCCTTTTTCCGTTGCCTTCTGGGATGCTCCCTGCATTGCCCAGAAATCTCATTCATTAGCCACTGAGGATGATTCCCATATGGCCGAAGGATGTGCAGCTTCTACATCAGCTAAATTAGAAACGTTTAAATTTTTCATCTCCTCCCTTGTCTGCTCTTTGGTCAATAGCTTATTCTGACAACTTCATTACCTCCTAATTACTCTAAGTTTCTTTGCTCATTTTCTGTGCATGAAAAAAAAAAGCATAACCTACTCAGAAAGGAATTCAGCGTGTCAAATCCTTAGCTGGACACTGTCCTTGGCCTGCTTGCAGGAAGGGTTTCTTTTCCCTTTCATCTTAGAATGGATTTGAAGAAAAGCCTCCGATCCTGGCCTGATACTGCAGCCAGCTCCTTTCCTGCACACATACCTTCCATTGTGAGATGCAAGCTATCAGCAAGATGCATTTTCTCCTCTCTCCAGAGCTGATTTATCCTCCGCCTATAAATCTTTGAGCAGCCATTCAGGAAGCTGTATCAGATGAGCCTTAATCTTTGTATTACTCATTTCTTAAAGGGATTTTAATCTACTGGGCTTTAATTATACATCCCTCTGAAAGTGCTAGCCTTTTCCTATCGAGGCACTTTCTTCTTGTAATTTGATAATCACTTTTACCCTCACCTCTCATGAGACTATACTCAGATAACTGGGGGAAGGGATATCAGAGGTCACCCTGCTGACCATGGCACCCAAACCTGGAAGCTTCTGCTTATTGCAAGATTCCCAGTTAACATCACAGATTTGCAGTTGACCCTGCTATAAGTCTGGACCTCAGACAAGATTAGAATCCATCCAGGTGAGTTCAACAGACAGGGGGGAACAGGGATCTCAATGAAACCAGAATGGCTTCAATGTGGAAGGGAAGAGAGTAGAGATTTGGAATCTCAAGAGTGTGGATAATAATGCTACGGCCACATACCAAAGTGGCATCTTGGAGCAGATACCTGATTTATGTGCTTTTTATGTCCTGACATGCAGGTGGGTATCATAGACCTATGGAAGACTTCTGGGGTCTAATCCAGGGAAAAAGATTGTGTGTGTGTGTGTGTGTGTGTGTGTGTGTGTGTGTGTGTGTGTATTTATGTATATGTATATGTATGTATATATGTGTGTATGTATATGTGTATATGGCACCTAGTATAGGATACAGCACCTGGCAGGAATTTATCCTCTCCCTTATTATTTTGAGATGGTACAGTCTGATGCAGATTTCCATTCTTACTAATGTATAGTGCATATATTGATGTATCTTCAGTTTACAGCCTTGCCCTCATTGTCTACAGTTACAGATGAGGGAAAATGTTGCAACTAAGTTGTGCCAAGTTCTGCAAATCCAGTGAAGTTGTTGGAATTTGTGCCTGGAAGGCCTGCCTTCAAAGCCCACTTCACCCCTGGAATCAGAATAACGAAGTCTTGAATTGGGGTCTTGTGTTGCTTATATTGTGTTGCTGTGACTATAATACCTGACAGAGACAACTTCAAGAGGATGGATACACCATGGTGAAGACAGGACAGAGCAGTGTAGTTCAGGCCAACGGGAGCATGTCAAAGAAGCTGTTCACTACATAGTCAAAAGAGTGAGATAGAACCCAAAGGCTTCATACACCTTCAGCATTCACTCCTAGTGACCCACTTTCTCCAGCTAGACCCCATCTTTTTAGTGGTTCCCTGTCTCCTTAACCTGACTCTACCAACTAGGGAACAAGCATTCAAAACCTGAGCCCATGTGGGTGTGAGAAACACAGACACAAACTAGAACTGTCTCTTATCTGAATAAGAGATGTAGTCATGTGTGATGGTTCACAGCTCAGACCCAGTGGGCTGGACTCTAATCACCCAAACATTAGATGGTAGGGTCCAAGAAGGCAATACTACCCTACAGGTCAGGAACATGTCTTCCAAATGTGGACAGACTGTCTTGTGGCATAAAATCCCCACCCCATGGCTACTCTGCATTGCCTCACCTAATACTTCCCATAAACTTCCTCACAGGCTTTCTGTCACTGCAGTGTCCACTGTCAATAAAAGCAAGATGCATTCGACTGAACCATGACATGCCCGCATTGGTCCGTCTGCCAGAACTGACTGCATAGTGGAGATGACAACACCCTTAGAACATTTCTACACATGGAGAAGGCAAGCCACAGGATTGTAGAACTCAGCAGTGAATCCAGGACAGAGTCAGAACTGTCACCCTATGCCGAATTGTTCTTGGTATTAGAAAGTGCAGAGGGAGGAAGGGGGAGAGAAGGAGGCAACAGCAGCTGTTCGGGTGGAGGGAGGCGATGGCGAGGAAGAATTGCCTCAGGTCTGTTTGTTCACACCTCCCTCCAAACAAGGCTGCTGCCTCTTAGCACAGAAACAAAGAAACAAACTGCCTCTGGCTGGCAAGATAGAGATGTAGGTGTGAAGAAAGCAAAGCGCCTGCTGGGATCCTGTTCTCCTGGGGGCTCAAAGGAGAGGGAGATGCCCAAGAGAAGACTGCCTAGGTTAGGAATGGAGGTTGTGAGTGCCTGGTGTTTTCACAGAAGATGGCCCTCCTTTAATGTGTCCTCTATATTCTCCCCCTCTTCTCTTTATTGTTGACTGTTGGATTCACACAAGCTTTTACAAGGAGGAAAACTAAAGAGAGATGGCAAAATGCACTATCAATTTCATACTAAGGTGTAATCGACTAAGAGAAAGTTCATTTTTGGAGATTTCATTAGAAATTTCATTAGATTTAATACAGCAACAGTCTATGAAAAGTGCTGTACTCAATGCTTACAGAAGGTGAATTCTACATCTGTTAAAAAAAAATGGATCAGGATAGGGACCATGTAAGTGTACACTATCTCCTGTTTTCTCACAGCCCTCAGGTTGCACTGTAGATATCTTCTCATACTGCATGCTTCCTAGCCACTTGCTGTATCCAGAGCTATGGAGATACACACAGCTCTAATCTACCAGAATTACAGCCCATTGTCTTCCATTGGAGATAGAAGAGGAGAAAGAATATTATGGTCCAGCATTAATCTAGGATGGGCACACCAACAAAAGAAGAGGCAAGAAGCACTGAAGAGGGAGACTATGGAGTGGATGGTAAAGGGCAGGAGTGACAAGAATACAGGCAAGGAGGAGAGAGAAGAACCCTAGAAACCGAAAACTGCTTGTGTGAAGACATGAGCTGTCTTTAACAAATCTCAAATCTCTGTGTAAGCCCAAGATTCCAAACAGCCAGCTCATGAACTAAGGACAGGTCTGGGTCCCACAGCCTGGATGCCTCCCAAACAGTTCAAGCTATTCAATTGTCTCACTTATCCAGAGGGCCTGATCCAGTTGGGGGCTCCACAGCTTTTGGTTCATAATTCATGTGTTTCCATTAGGTTGAATTGAATCCCCAGGGGAGTCTTGGCCCTGGAGGAGATGGGAATGGAGGGAAGGGGCTGGGGGGGGAAGGTGGGGGTGGGGGCGGGAGTGGGGAGGACCCAGGAACCCATGGCTGATGTGTAAAATTAAAACACAAATATAATAAATAAAAAAGGAGAAAAAATGATTTCTAAAAAAAAAAAAAAAAATCTCAAATCTCAAAATCCATCATTGATAGATCAAAGCTTTGAGCCCACTTCTGTTCAACTCTGAAGCCCATGACTAGGAAATACTGTCCTTAGCTTGGCAGCAGTGATGGGCAGATGGGTTTCTGGGGAGTGGGCTCTTTCAGAGCTTCTAACTACATGTTCACAATGGCTCCCACTCCTGCCTTGATCCAGTCGCATTTCTCAAGATGCTCTTTCCCATAGACAGGAGACAAGGCTTTCAACGGCTCCTAACTTGGCCTCATGCTCTTTCAGCACAGCAGTGTGTGGTTCTAGACCCTGTGCCCCACTAGACACTATGACCAAGCAGCTCTCCCTGGACATTTTGAGCTCTCAAATCAAAGGAATTGGGGATTGGTCTTCAGGATTTTTTCTTTCTCCATGGTTCATGGTTTTGAGCCTCATCGCCATCAAAATTACATTGAGTTCTGAGAAGGTTACAATTGGCCTGTGCTCTGAGGCTCCTGAAAGGTGAGTTCTGGGGCCAACAGTTAACAAGGACAGAGCCTGGTTCCAGGGTTCTCTGTAGTATTCACTGCCCCTCACCCTTCTGCAGCCATGGTTGTGAGACTCTGGCTGTCAGCAGCTTGCCTGCAAGCTTAACAATAGCACAGTTGAATTGATTTCAAAAAACAATTTTGTTGGGAGAAAAGGAAAACAATAAAGATCTTAATAAAGAAGTAAACTTAAGTGTTGCATGCTTTACTAAGAAAAAAATCCAAGAACAACCACTGACTGCTGAGAGACACAGAAAAGAAGGCATGCAGCCACTGGGAAGGGGACAGTGAGAAAAGGGCAGACCAGATTGAGCTTCAGCATCCTCTCCCAATTTTGTATCCTCTTGTTTTATAACCTACCAGATCCAATTCATGTTTCCCACATATGCATGGGTATGGGGCCATTCCCTAGAGTGTGGTCGGCCTGCCAGGGGCCACATCCTTAAAGAAAGCTGTCTTTTCCTCCCCCAGAAACCATCAGCTGTCAATGGATGATCGGTGAGCTCCTCACCCCTCATTCAGGGCTGCTGACCTGCTATATCTTGTGCAAGTCTTGTGTAGACAACCTGCAGCTGCTGGAAATTCATGAGTACAACAGTCCTGTTGGGTGAAGAAGATGTTTCATTTGAGTTCTCCTCAACCTCTGGCTCTTACCAACTACCCATCTTCATCTTTCATGATGGCCTCTGGCCTTTAAGAGAAGAATTGTGACATAAATGGCCCATTTGTGGCAGATCACTCCACAGGCAGTTTAACAGAAGCTATAATAAGTAAACTGGAGCATCTTGACCTCACATTCCTAGAAGAGAGTTGGATAATTGTCTATGGGAGTCTCATTAACAAGATCAAATTCTAGTCAAACCTAAAATGACCTCAGCAAGAAAAAAAAGTGGAAGAATTTACACTTCAACCAGTTGTGAGTTTCTACATCAAAGCCTGTCTGTTAAATTTCTCTGATGAGGTCTGAGACCTGTACCAATCTGTGGTTATAGAGATGTGAATTTAGTGATAAGTTTGATTATATGACCATTTAGTAGAATAGTAGTAATGGGTTCATCCCTGGGAATTTTGAGCTTTACAACCACAGATTTTTTGGCCAGATCTACAATATCAGGAATGTTTCTCCCAGATCAGAAAGCTGCTGGTTAACTACAAAACATCTGCACCACTATTGTACCCATGAGCATGAGCATATCATGCTGTATTAGTCATTATTGCAGCTCACAGGATGCATAGCTAGGTAGGACGCTCACTGTTTTTCCCTCTTTAACCTAGTATAGCACCCTCTGGTACTAAGAATGCTGGCCAGAAGGGACAAAGTTTCCTGATCAGTGTATCAGGACAAGACAATGCAAAGATTCTTCCATTTTGTTTTCTTGCTGAAGTCATTTTAGGTTTGACTAGAATTTGATCTTGTTAATAGAGACTCCCATAGAAAATTACCCAACTCTCTTCTAGGAACGTGAGGTCAAGATGCTCCAGATTACTTATTATAGTTTCTGTTAAACTGCCTGCTTGTGGAAACTTCTCCTTCCAGCTAACCTATTATCTTAGCTTCTATTAAACTGCTTCCTTGTGCAAAATCTAGCCCCAGCAACTGAGGAGCAAGATACCAGGGTGTAGTTGGAGTTTTCTCTGGTCCCGCTCCGGCCTGCAGCCACTCAGACCCAAGTAAACACACAGAGATTTATATTACTTATATGTATGACTATGGCAGGCTTCTTGCTATCTAGTTCTTATATCTTAAATTAACCCATTTCTATTCATCTATAAGTTGCCACATAGCTTGTGGCTTATGAGTACTTTACATCTTGTTTCTCATGGCAGTGGCAACTGGCAGCATCTCTTCATTCAGCCTTCTACTTCCCAGAATTCTCCTCTCTCTTATCCCACCTATACTATACTTCCTGCCTGGTGACTGGCCAATTAGCATTTTATTTATTAATCAATCAGAACAACACATTCAAAGCATACAGAAAGACATCTCCAGCATTTCTCTTTTTTTTTTCCAAAAAGGAAGGTTTTAACTTTAACATAGTAAAATTACATATAACAAAACAATTATCAAGCTAGAATTACAGTTACAATATCTAGTTTATTTATAATATCTAGTCTATTTGTAATTTGCAAAATTGAAGAAGATATCCTATCTATCCTATATTTATGAGTCTAAGGTTTCATATCTAACTTATCTTTTATCATAACTAAGGAAATTATAACTATTTAGTCTTCAACTACATCAAAGACCTCAGAAGGATATAATATTAGCTGAGAAATGGGAGAAGGATGCAAGCAACTTTCAGGAATCTTGTGAGAGTAGACAGGCAGCTGGCAGCCTGGACTGTTGCCCAAAGTTCCTCTGTAGAGTTGGAGCATCTGTCTTCAGCCCACAGGTCTAGGGTCTCTCAGTCACTTTTTTCAGTATTCTGTAGAATGTCTGGCAGTTTCCTCTGCAAAGAAGGAACCTGAAGTACTATTTTGCCAAGGAAAGTTCAGTGGTCACCTTCCTATGGGTCCTGCATGTCCATTCAATCAAGTAGTTCAGGCAAGGAGAGTTTCTTACCAAAATGGCTACTTTTGCCAAGAAGATAAACTCCATATAGAGTGTCTTTGATACCCATCCTCCTCTCTGAAGTAAATCAGTGCTGCCAGGAGGAGACATGTCTGTCCCACTGTCCAGAAAGTCTAAATTTTAAAAACATTTTAAATGCCATATTCTGTAGGTCTTTGAAGTATTTGAAGGTTACCTACCTAATTGAGTTATATCTATATATACCTAGAAAAATTAACATGACTATAAATTTGACTATCATAGAAGACTAATTATTAATCTATATTTTTAAATTATCCATTACAATCTAAATGAGTTACATAAACATAATACCTCAGATGAGAGTAGAAATATATATACAGTATAACAAAATTAAGTTTAAACTTTATCAATAAACTAAAATCAATAGCAATGTAGAACATTTCAAAACAAGTTGTTACTCTTTAAAAGTAGGTTCAGGGCTGGAGAGATGGCTCAGAGGTTAAGAGCACCGACTGCTCTTCCACAGATCCTGAGTTCAATTCCCAGCACCCACATGGTGGCTCACAACCATCTGTAATGAGATCTGGTGCCCCCTTCTGTATACATAATAAATAAATAAATCTTTTTTTTAAAGTGGGTTCATTAATCTGCCCTTTTATCCTATCATATCTATATCACCAGGATGTGGTTTTTACCCTTAGAAATACTTTACCCTAAACACTTGGAGCTGTACTTGGGTTCCAAATATCTGAGTGTAGTCCCAGCCAGCTTTGAATAATGACTTTGAGTCTGAGTGGTCATCTTTGGTGGGCTCCCCATAGTAGTCAGTACCAACTTGATTTCTCCACATCTTGTAATCAGTGTATAGTGTCTTCAGCAAGGTTCCAATGAACAATGAAGAACAATGGTAGTATCAATTGTTTGGGTAGGGGGCAGACCTCTAAAACAGGCTTGGTGAACAACTTGAGAGGAGGTATCTCATATCTGGCAATGGGAATTTTTTTTTATTCCACAGCCTATGACTTCTGGGAGAAGCATAATATCTTCCCAGGTGACCAAAACAAAACTCCTTTACATTAATATATTAACACACATATGAGAAGATTATAAAACAGTGGGTTTTCAACTTTCAAACATACTAAAACAGTTGTCTGTCTTCTCCATTTTCTGCTTCCTATCCTTCCCATTCTTCTCCCTGCTGAAGTCTCCATTCTCATACCCTTTCCTCTTCATGACTTCCAAGATTTCACACTATTGGAATGAGTCTCTGACTTTTGTTTTTCATATATTCCTAGATATGTACATACAGATTCTTACATCTCAATAAATAAGGATCCAGCCCATTCTTTGTAAACAGTTGCATGATGTTGTACAAAGAAAAGGTCACCAAAATTTATGAAACTCCTCCTCTTTTAATTAACACCTAAGTTAGTCTACAAATTTTTACCATTAAAATGTTGAAATGGGGGTGGGGGGGTGGGGATTTAGCTCAGTGGTAGAGCGTTTGCCTAGCAAGCGCAAGGCTCTGGGTTCGATCCTCAGCTCAAAAAAAAAAAAAATGTTGAAATGGATATTCTTGTAAAATGAAATTTATGCCCATGGCTGGTTATTTCTGCAGGGCACCATTCTATAAATGAAACTGCTGTGCATTTTTAACTTTGATGCTCTCATTCACAGGGGGTAATAAACCCTAATCATTGCCAAGGACTTGCAGTGTGCCAGCCGCTGCTCAAAGCATCTCCCATGTTGTCACATTTAATCTCACAGTAGCCCTGGGAAATAGACATGTTTTAAAAAAGTACAACAAAGAGAGGCAGTATAGTTGTTGAAAGCTACATTGAGAAGTTTGTGATACCAAACATTCTGGCTTTCTAACCCATGTTCCTGATCAGTTTGATTTTTATTGAACATTCATTTTCAAGAATTTAACTATCACTGGATTTAATCGGTAAAATTTTATTTTAACCATTAATAATTTAATATAAATCTAATTTTAAAAATATCAATAAATATGTCACTGGTGTTTCCTGGGTCTGACAGCTTTTTATATATTTTATATTAATTGGTATTTTTTACATGAAGATTTTTATTATGCCTTTGTTTATATGAATATTTTAAATAAATGATTGTAAAGAGCTCTCTGAATATTTTGATTATTCATCATTTATTATATATATTAAAATATTTTTCTTACTCTGTCACTTTTCTTTTGAATTTGTTATGTCATTTGTCACAAAAAGCACATTTTAGAAAACATTTCATAATCAAATATGTCAGTCTTTCTTTATAATATGAAATGTTTTAAATTTTCTATGGAACAATTTTCCCAACCTGTTACTAAAACTACCTCTAAATATTTATTACAATACTTTCCAAAGTTTACTTTTAAAATGTATCATTTATACCTTTGATATTTTTTTTTATGTGTTGTGATGTGAAAGAGGACATTTTCCACTAGCTATTCAATTATCTTAGGTGATTTTTTTTAATCACTTTATTCATTTTTATACTGATTCAGAGTTAAACTTTCATCACAGGTTCCCAAATACCAAGGATTTGATTCTGTACTCCTTCTGTTCTTCTAATGGGAGTTGGCTAGTCATTGAGCAATGACTTGTTTTGAGCAAAATTTCTTTATTTCTAAAGTATAATTTCATCTTTGCTAGAGCAAGCTGATCATATTTTTGTATTACTTATGTAAAATACTTTCATTTGTCTTTACTGATCTGCTTTCCCACATGCTTTGGAATCATATCACTGAGGCATGTGAACAATGTACTACAATCCATTTCCAGAAGAAGCTAGGACAGAGCAGGCCTGAACAGTTGACCAGAGAGCCATACCCTTATAAGTAGCTTGCTCTTGTCATCTTCTCTGGGATCACTTATCTACTCTGCCCTTGTATGCTAGACAAGGGGTACTTCAAGACCTTATCCAGTGCCAACTCTTCCTTAACTCCACCCTTGCAACCTAGTTGGCCTCTGCCAAGTTCAGTGTTGTCTACCTCTTAATGTCACAACATGCAATTTTTCTCTCTCTATGGCCATAGCCTATTCATGTGTCCAGAAGAGTGGCATAAACTTGAGGTAGACTTGGGAGTCTCTTCAGTTTTCTGTTTACTATAGCTTGAAAGAAAGGAATCTCACTTTCTTCATTGCCTGTGAAGACAGCCCTGCATTCAGCTGATGCATGTAAATGTTTCCAAACCACTGCTGAATGTCATTGTCAAGTATGAGTTGCAATGCAGGTGTCTTGCAGAATCAATGTTTGGGTAGTCTCCTGTTTGTCCACCAACATTTCAGTTCCTTTGTGGAATTTTGGGAGGATTGCTTTTCCATGCCCTGTTGAAGTTAGGTCTGGCAAGATCACCTGTTTTATCCAGCTAAATGGGAACATAAATGATGTGTGTCAATTCCATATGGCAGTTTCAACAGTCAACATGTGGGTTGCAGATTCTCTTGACCATGTCTGAGTGATCATGGGAGGCTTAGTTGAGATGGAGCCTTTGTTGACCTGGTTTCCTTAGTGATCAAGATGAATGGACCAACTTCCATTCTGCCTGTCTTTCTGTGCATGTAGCATGACTGTGGAATACATATTTGTGACTATGTCATTTAGATTTGAGAGTTGATACCAAAGTATGGTTCATCCTGTCTCTATCAAGAAGTAGATAATCCCATCAGTCAAGAACAATGCTCTTTTAGGGGTTAGCAAGCTTGTACTGATAGCTCAACTGCCCACAGACTCTTTGTCCCTTTAAACATACTTCTTCAAATATATATGATTCATGTTTTATACTTTTAAACAACTCTAACATTTATAAGCTGCTTGTTTGTTTGTTTTGGTGTTTTTGAGACAGGGTTTCTCTGTGAACCACTCTGGCTGTCCTGGAAATCACTTAGTAGACAAAGCTGGCCTCAAACTCACAGAGATCTGCCTGTCTCTGCACTCTGCATTCTGCTCCTTGAGTGCTGGGATTAAGGCATGTACCACCACTGCCCAACTGCCAGGGAGGCTTTTAAAAGCCAAAATAGAACACTGATAATTATACAGTCATCCTCAGAGATTATGATAAACATTAAAAATTAGTAAACTTGATCATACGTAAAATACAAATGGTGTACTTCTCTCAAGTTCATCAGCATACACAATAAGTTGATTCTTACTTCATCACAGGCATGAGGCCTCACACTGACTAAATGCTGGCCCAAGGTATGAAAACTAGAAGCAGGAGCTCCTGTGTCCAAGGAGGTTGTGTTATAGCTGTTTGGATAGTTTATGAGCGACAGTAATGATAGATTCAATGACAAGGCTAAAATAGAGATGAGGGGGCCACATTCCTGATCACACCTTTAGCTGAGGATACTTTTTCATCACATCAAGATGGGGGCTGATTTAACATATGGAGCCTATAAGTGATGTATTTGCCCTCTTATTGAGAACCCTTTAGTGTGCTATATTTCCATTATATAGTCTGGTAATTACACAGCTAAAACTAGCAGTTTTTAAAAATTGACTATTGTAGTGGCTAGTTTTATGCCAACTTGACACAAGCTAGAGTCATCAAAAAGAAGGGACTCTCACTTAAAAAACTGCCTCAAGAAAAGGCTGTAGACAAGTCTATAGGGCATTTTCTTAATTAGTGATTGGTGGGGAAGGGTCCAGTCCGCTATGGGTGGTGCCATACCTGGGTTGGTGGTTTAAAGTTGTATAAGAAAGCAGGCTGGGCAAGCCATGAGGGATAAGCTAGTAAGCAGCACTCTTCCATGCCTCTAGGTCCCTCCCATACTTGAATTCCAGTCCTGACTTCCTTTGGAGATGAATTGTGATGTGGAAGCATAATCCAAATAACCCCATACCTCAAATTTCTTTGGTTTGGTGTTTCATCACAGCAGTAGTAACCCTAACTAAGACAACTATGCTCTAGGAATTTAAAAGTTTATTTTAAGCAGACCATATAAACCAAACATTCCATGCTGAAAGCATTCTATTGGTAAGGGTTCAACCTATCCCTGAATTAGCCTCTTGGTTGACATAACTATTACATACAGAGTACAGGGACCACATTCTGGTTCCTTCATCACACAGATGGCACCATCTTGAGTCCTAAATTTCCTGGGATCTCAGTCAGCTGCCACATTTTCATTGCACTAATTTAGAAAAGACAAATTCTTTTTTCCTCCATTAGACTTGATATTGAGAAGCCTGAGGTCATGGCTCCATGGACCTCAGATGTCCTATCCTTCACTGAGTCATCTTCTATTTGGAACTGTGACCCAACACCACACAGAAGTACCAAAGGGATTAATTATGTGAGTTGTATACCTTGGGAAACAGTGCATCCCAGACCCAAAATGATCCTCTAAAAGCGATACCAACCCCCTTATCCATGGCTCCCAGAGGGGCTGCTGTTTTCTGAAACTGTCTCTTTAGTGTGGCCTAGGAGAACAACAGTCATGCTGATCAGAAGTAAGTCTTGACATTTTGAGTCTTGAATTTCCCTGAAGAAGCCAACAGGGACCTACCCATTAACAGCCAACTGAAACATTTCGTGGGGCCTGCTTCAGGTCCTCATCCATGTTGATAGTGTGTGTGTGTGTGTGTGTGTGTGTGTGTGTGTGTGTGTGTGTGTGTGTGTTATACATTAGAAGAAAGTGATATTCACACATGCTAAGAGAAAATGGGGTGGGTAAAAAAATTGGGTCCTATCCTGTCTGAAGGCTTGGAATGACAGCTGGAGGGAAGAAATATCTCCAGATTGGACCAGAAAGATACAAGGCCATCTGGAGGGACTTCATGAGTTGTGTCTGGAGACAGGTGTGGTGTATATCTAGGGGCAGGGAGTAGGCTGAGCCATACTTGGGAGACAGTGTGGTGTAGGGAAAGCACAGGGGGAGGGTCAGTGTTGGAGGCAAGACTGCAGTATATTCTAGCTGTAAAAGTGTCCTGTGTCTTCCTCTGTGAACCTATTGAGGGTTAGAAATATTGAGTGTGACATCCGTGTCTGGCTTGGTTAGAACAGCTTTCTTTAGGAAATGAGTAGTTGCTGAATGTATTGTGTGTAGGACTAGAAGGTCACCTTACTGATGGGTAGAACATAAATGGGAGATATTCCTCCAAGTTGCTGCATTTCACTGTTAAGGACAGAGTCAGAGGTAGGTTGCTAGATGGCATGCATGTCTGGATGCATGTCATGCATGTACAAGAGGCACAAGGGTCTGGGGTTTATGTAAGTGGTCAGAGCTTGAGAAGTGATGAGTTTAGTGTGACCAATGGTTGTTCGTTTGGTAGGTAGTGTGGTGTCCCCATGGAAGGTGGAGAATCATAGAAGAAGAACATTTTCATAAGCAAAGTGTTGACCCTTCAGTACAAGTGACACTGAAGTCAAATGGTGGAAATCAAAATTATTAAAATTATACTGACACTCTTGAGTTATCTGTCTGTCAACATGGTAGAAAATCCAGGGGTTTTTAAGCATACAAAGGCAGCATATCATAATGAAAGAACCCTGGCTTAGACTCAGAAGACCAGGCACGTGACCTGTTTCTACTTAATACCTGCTATGTAAGTTTGAGAATATTACTGTGCCCATCTGTCAGTCTGTCCAGCCATAAAGATAATACCTTCATCAACTGAAGCACAGGACACATGTATAGGGAGTATTTCATACTAATCGTATGTTACTCTTGGAGCCTCAGTTCCTAGTGTGTCAGACCAATCAGATCTCAAGTCCTTCACATGGACCTTGCGTCTTCATTACTTTGGGGGTCACAAATACACTGCACATTGAACAAGTCATGTCGAACTTCCAATTCTTCTGGATGCCTTCCCAGTCAGAGCAATCTGAGAGACTCCAGATCACAGATATTGTACTCCTGCATGGGGACTCACATCTTCCCCTTGCCATCTGCCTGTGACAGAGAGGAGTTGGTCCTCAGCAGGACCCAGTTATATCAGGAAGAGAGGGAACAGGAATGTCTGGTCCTCTTTGAGCCCAAGAGATCAATGATTGATGGTTCTGCTCAGGCTTCAGAAGGCCATGATGAGAGAGGATATGGGAAGATTAGTAGACAGAAGGGAAGAAAATGAATTTGCAGGCATGGTAGGAATAAAAGAAAGAAGGAAGGGAAGGAAGGAAGGAAAAAAGAAGGGAGTGAGGGAGAGTGGAAGGGAGGGAGCAAAACAAGGAAACACAGTGAGAGAAGTAAAGGAGGGAAGAAAAGAATGAAGGGAAGAGGAAGGGAGGGAATGAAGAGAGGAAGAGAGGGAATGAAGAGATAAAGTGGATGAAAAGAACAAAGAGAGGAAGAAAAGGATGAAGTGGATGAAAGAATGAAGGGAGGAAGGAAGGAAAGGAATAGAGAAAAGGAAGACTAGAAGGGAGGGAAGGAAGAGAGAACAGGAAGAAGGGATGTCTACTACCTATTGACCTTATGCTATATGCCAAGCTCGTGAGCTCTTCCTGCCTCCTCCTACCACTTAGTGCTCTCAGCAATTCTGATGTTACAGACCAGTAAGTCACAAGCCTGAGTCTGAAAAGGTAAGTGTTGTATCCAAGGTCACAATCATTCTTAAGCCTTTTCCCAGTAAAACGTGCTGCTTCCCCTCCAGATCTCTATTCTGTGTACTGACAGGGTGGCTGGCAGCTGGGAACAATGGCAAACGTAGGCCTCATGAAGAAGACACAGCTTCCCCTCAGGCAGAAGCCAACTAAGTCTGCTAAGCTGGGTGTGTGCTGTGCTGGGCCATCCTCTCAGTCTGTTGGAACCCTTTCTAGCCCTGCATTTTTAGGGGTATCAGACAACCTGGCATTCACAGGAGGCCATGAAAGCAGAAGGTGTGTTGGTGGCTCCAGAGGCCTGGACCTGGAGAGTTTTCTCATGGGGTAGGCAACTGCCTTCAGACAGTTTTGTCCCCCTTCAAAACAACCTTCTTTATATGTTTGTACAGTGTTTCTTTAGAGAAACTGAGGGCTGTGAGGCACACTGGGTGAAGACACCTGGCTGAGTAGGACACCAACTGGCAGATCTCACCCACAATGTGTGCTTTGCACCTAATGGAACAAAGCTCATGCAGCCGCTGTTGTTCAAGACTGCAGCTTGCTGTAAGCATTGTACTGAAGCTCCTGGTCCTAGTGTACAACTCCTCACCTTCAGGGTGTTCTGATGAACAAGCTGAATTCCATTTTGCATTTTGGGGTGAAAGGAGTCTCAAAGGTCTCCAGGGCTGGGGTTAGTGGGCCAGCACCTCATACAGTTGCACTTGCTCGTTCTTCTCAATTGAACTCAGAAAGAGGCTGCCCTTAGCACTTGTGTCTTGGGTGCCCTTGATGCTCCACAGTTCTTCCCTTCTGGATCTCCTCTCTCTTGTAGTGCAATGATCTTCTCCAGTGGCTTTCTTCCTCACAAAGCTGGAGACACATGTTACAGCCACTCCTCCCCCAGTCAATAGACTAGTATGTCTGAATCTCACAGACAGTGTATATAACTTCTGTAAGATCTCAGAGCTAGCAGACCCCGGATCCAAGATTTAAACTTAAATTACCTTGTTGTCATACCAAAGCACGTAAGTTTTTTTTTTTTTTTTAATTTCAAAATGTTCTTTTTAAACCATAAATAGGCTTTGAGAACTCCTGTAGAATGTGCTTTCTCTACAGCTAACATCAATCTGGGTACTCATGATTGGTCCCCAAGGGTCTTAGGGTGATGGAATATTCTGCCTTTCAAAGAGAATGAGCTCATCATTCACTCACAAGTTTGCCTTTCAATTAACTGAACACTGTGGCTCTTTATTTAATGTTATTTCTACGTAATCTAATTTCAGCTGCAGGTTAATGGACCCATAGGGAGTTATGGCTAGTTCGGTTTCAAATGAATTTAGCAGCATTTCTAGATTATTGGTTGTTAATGGGATCATACAGCTGTTTTGACTTCCTTCCAATCCTTCCTGAGGTGACTGTAGAGGAGAGGACAAAAACGGAGACAGTGGCCTTCACTTAGTGGTCACTGGCACTGCTGCAGGTTTTCCTTCTGTCCTGTTTGGCTTCCTGCCCACAGAAAATTATACATTCATAGCTGGACCCAGAGTTTTCTCCACTGATACTCAGTTGAAGACATGTGTTGAGCACACAGTATGCCTAAGGTCCTGAATTTGTGCTGTTGAAAATACAGGGAAGGATCAGATAGTGTGTGGAAAACTCTTAACTTGGTTGAGCAAAAATCACTATAACCACCAAGATCGAGTTTCTTTATTTGCCCTGTTCATTGACAAGGCATTTATCATCCACAGAATGTCCATCCATTCATTCAAATAATTTTGAATGCAAACATATCCTGGAACACTTTTTTAAATGTTTGTGTGTACATGTGTGTATTTGTGTATATGCATGCACACATATGTACTTGCATGAGTTTATGTGCATCCTGTGCAGGCAGATGCTGAAAGAGGCCAGAAGAGGGAGTCTGGATCCCCTAAAACTAGAGTCACAGAAGACTGTGAGATGCCCAATCTGGATATTGGGAACTGATCCCAGGACCAATATAAGAGAAGAAAATGTTCTCAACTGCTGAGCCATCTCTCTAACCCTGAGCATGTGTTTTTATAATAATGATTCTAAGATTATGGAAGCATATGTTTCATAAGGAATATAAATAATGAGTACAACAATTTAGGGCGATTGGCCAAAAGGGAGAAAGTATTAAAGACTATGAAAATACAGAAGAACTGTCCTTACTTGGTATTGAGAACTTCTCAGGGGTCCTTAGAATTCTATCTAAGTTTAGGCCCAGCTGTCAGCCAGGAGAATTTGGCAGAGTTAGAAAAGGATCAGAACCTTAGCCAGAGATGCCAGAATTAACACATATATGCTAGATGATAAAGATTAAGCTACAATGGGGAACATGTGTTGGGTAGTACTTCTACAGTGTAGAATGTGAATGTCTTTTAAGCCTGGGAAAGTGGATCGTATGTCCTTCTGTGAGTGATAGAGCATGTGAGAGTCCTCACAGGTGAGTGACAGAACAATTTGGCTTCTGGTGAATTACCTAGCTACACCATGTAGTCATGATTTTGCATGTAAACCTGGAGGCTAGGCAACTGGACCAAGAACTGGGCAGTATGGAGGAAGTAATAAGGATAGAGATGATTGGGATGGTTTGCAGGAGGATTGAAAATAAAGGTCATAAGATTAATAGAAGTAAAATAAGTTCTTCTATCTGCATTAGAGTTCTAGAAAAATAAAAGTCAATTACTACCCACCTAATACTCAGTGTGTGAACTGGTGAGTCCTAAACCCATGAAGGTTTTCTATACCTGAATACTAGATCCATGCTGCTCTGCTCACAACCTTCCAAATTTAATATCTGAATAAGAAATCATTGGAGATACCGGCAACACAAGATGTTTTTGACTGCACACTTTGGGGTGATTCAGGACTCAATGGTCATGGGATACTTTCCTCAACAATGAAAATCAAGCTAAATGAGTTTTTCCTTTTCATCAGATAAAAGCTTCATTTTCATAGGCTTGCTAAATTATGCCTCAGTGGTGGAATATTAATTGCTTTGTAAAGGAGGAAAAATTCTCAGCTCCTCCAAAAGCACAGAATGTAAAGGCTGATAAACTCCCCTATGGCACTTCACTTGTGAAATGGCTTTGGTGCTTAGAGAAATTATTGGAAGCAATATGTTTTACACATTTTTAAAGCATGAGAAGTCTTCACTCTGATGAAGGTGATGTTTCCCATTTTCAGGAACTCACACCCACATTTCTACACTCCAATGTGTGAGCAGAAGTGGAAGGGGACTCTGTCTGGAAGAAGACTAACATGATTGGAACACCTGCTTTTGCCCAAACAGCCCTGCAAGCTTGAAGAGGTAGTATTCCTGGTGTGTGGAGTGGGTGTGAAATGTGGGCAGTGATGATAAGCCACATCCTGGGGCAATTGCAATGCTCAAATCAGAGCAACCCTTGCTCACATCTCTGAAACTCAGTCTCATTTCCTTCAAGAAGAAAAGACATGCTGCCTTGCTACCATCATGTATCTGAGAACTTTAAGAAAGACTGAGGCTTGGAGTGCAAGAGAGATTTGTCTGAAGTCACAGACTGGAGGAAGAGGAGCATGTGTGATTAAGGTGTCTGAGAGCCCAATGCTCCTCTCTTGCACCACAATAATGCCCAGCTCCCTGGACACAAAATGCATTTCTGTGGTGTTATGTATCTGGATTTCTTCTTTGTCACATTAGATAGTTCGGGAACCACTTAGAAATGAGCTCAGACCTCCTTAGGCTCAAACAGTCCTTGCTATATTTTGAATCTAATATATTCACCAAAGGGCCATGTGCTAAAGACTTGGTTTGTAGCTTATAGCCTTTCAGGAAGTGATTGGATCATGAATGAACGAATCAATACATGAGTGTGTTCATGATCTGATGTGCTATTGGGGGGTGATAAAGCTTAAGAAGTAAGACCAAGTTGAAGCAACTACACGATTAGGGATTGATTATAATTTGTCTTCATACCACCCTCCCCTGCTTCTTGGTTACATGAAGTGAGTAGCTTTGCTTTTTTCATGCCTTTCCATCAAAATGTATTTCCTTATGAGAGGCCCAAAGACAGTGGGACTGGGGATCAGCACAGTGAAACCTTTGAAACCATGAGCTAAAATGAGCCCCTTCTCTTTTAAGTTGATTCCTTTGGTATTTTATCATAGGGATGAGAAATCAATGAACACTATATATATATAAATTTTAAAATGTATTCATATAGCATATTCTGATCACAATCCCCATCTCCCATTTCCTTCCAGATGCTCTTCACCTCTCCACTCACCCAACTCCACACCTTTCTTTCTCTCTTTAGAAAACAAACAAACAGGCAAACAACAGAAACAAACTAGAATAAAACCATTAAAAGTTAAACAGTTCTTACTTCTGAACCCCAATCTCTTCTCTGATTCCAGGCTCACATTATGCAGACTGCTTCCCCCAGAAAGACCTTTGTGATACACTGGACTGAAGGATCTATGTAAACATTGTCTACTGCCCTCCAGATGCTGAGCACCTGAGCTTGGGGACTTGTCACATCCCATCTGTAAGCCCTTCTGTGCCTCAGCCCATCTGAGCATTACAAGCGTTCAGCAGAGTTGCCAAAATGAAATATTTAAAAAACTGTGGCTTCTACTAACTCTTCATTGCCCGGGTTTGGGATTAAAAAAAAAAAAGGAAGAAGCAGATCGCTGAAAACTTGATCTTATTATATTATGGTATGTCAAATTTGATTAAAAGAATAGGAGCTTCGGCAGTGTTTCTCCAGAGACCATTTTAGCAGCCGCCCAATATTCCTCTTCTTGCTTGCCCAACAGTTTTCATGCACAGATTTGAACATTCTACCTTGGGAACAAATGCCAAGTCCAAATTCTGTCACATGGTTATTCAAGTCCTTGACTAAGTATCTGCTAGGAGCAGAAATAATAGCTCTGAGGGGCCATATAGCCTCCAACAGATAGGAGCTCATAGAGTTGATCAAGGACGGACTTGGTATGGCACTGAGAGTTACTTAATGTGCAGCCTCCTCCTCCCTCATCATAGCACTCCACTTGCTCCAGTGTCTGTCAAACTAGTCAGCTCAGGGTTCAGCCTCCTAGCATCTCTGCATGAAGAGATTAGATGGAGATTTTGAGACTAGGGTGATCAGCTTCTTCATACTACCATCAAACCCTTCACCATGACACACAAATTCCACGTGAGCAGTCCTGGCCCATGTGCCAAAGGAGTGACTTGCACGTTTTCACGTTAACGCACAGAATAGCTAGTGCATACCTTCCAACCATTACTTTTTCCCTAGCATAACTTTTGTTTTTTTAAATTTTTTTTTATTTGTTTGTTTTGTTGGTTAGTTCAGTATTGGTTGGTGTTTTACCTTCATGTATGTTTGAGCACAAGATGCATGAGTCACAGATAGTTGTGAGCTACTATGTGTGTGTTGGGAATCAAACCAGGATTCTATGGAATAGCAGTCAGTGTTCTTAACAACTAAGCCCTAGTATAACTCTTTGAAGTGAAGTTATGAGCTCTAAGAAGCCTGCATGGCTGAGTCACTACACGGAGGAGCCTAGCATGAGGAAGCACTCAACATTACCTATGCCAAGCTCTCTAGATTTGAGGGTTATTTGTTGCTCCAGGATAACCAACCTATCCTACCTAGCATAGAAGCACAGTATTTATTAAACATCTATGATTGTTGGCTTTGTACCAGGCATTTAGGACAAATGGTAACACAGTCATTCATGGGCCATGTTTTCATTTAGATAATAAATGAAGAAGTAGAGAAGCAAGTAGACAATTACTTCCTGGTGTGATAAATACACAACTACAATTTGCTCTGAGAGAATAGAGCACAGTCATACTGTGGTCTATGGTCAAGGAGACTTTCTACATGAAGTAATATCTAAGCAGAATCTGAAGACACAGTGCTATCTTGGGGATGAGTATGGCTGTTTTGAAGATTAAGTGATGTTTTATGTAGCATAACAATGTGCCTTTTGCCATGGTATATCTTCAGTATCAGATGTCATGACTTGTCTTAATTTTTCAGGTAGTTTTCCTTTGTGGTAGCCACCACCTTGCCTGAGTAATACAAAATGCTGTCCTCCTCCCTTCTGGAATTCCTTTACTGTGTGTGAGCTTTAGAGACAGTACAAAACAGGGGTGAGTCATTCCATCTGTGACTTAGAGAATGTGTCTTAGCTACTGAGTCACAGAATCATAAAGGCACAGAACATTTGGATGAGAAATGTGAGAGAGAGAGAGAGAGAGAGAGAGAGAGAGAGAGAGAGAGAGAGAGAGGAGAGAGAGAGTCTCCTCTTGGCACAGAAGATATCTTGAAGCAAATTTATAGCAGGATATTAAATCCAAAGCCTCTGGCAAGTGCCAAGAGGTAACACATGAGAAATTCAAATTCAGATCCCCAGTGGTAGAACTCAAAAGGAAATGTCAGAGAGCCTGTCCAAGGAGCATCATCCACATTGCAGTTGCAAAGAAAGTTATAATGATGGAGAGAGGAAACTTGCAGAAATGTCTGCAGAAGTGCATTCTATGTCACTGCTGGTTTTAGGAGAAAGGCCTCAGTGTGTCACCTTAAAGCTCAATGAAGTATCTCTTGCATTGCAATCAACTCCTAACCAAGGACACATAGAGGGAAGATGGGTGACTACTGATTTCTGGATGGAACCCAAGGAATGCTACTGCCTAGAGTCCTGGGGTTTCTTGGAGCAAAGGACAGAGCAACATTTTCTGGAAGCCAGTGAAGCAGTGTGGGACTCTTTCAATTGAGAGGGGGCTAGAACGGGCACATTGAAATTAATAATGTGAGTTGTAGTGAGATCTCATTATTAAAAAAATAATAAGAATTCTAGAAGCTAAGGAAGGAAGGAAGAGAGGATGGCATCCATCAAGATGCAGTTGCTTCCATCTGGGGTGGGGCACTTTCTGAGGCTTTTTAGAAGCAGGATGTCTGAAGTATCCATGCATGCCAATGATTCTGCCAGGTCCTGGGGTGCCATCCAAAGAAGATCTTCCCACTCTTACCTCTTCTCTCACCCTTTCCAACCCCAGATAGAGGCAAAAAGAAGCTGACATTCATGGAACAGTTAAAACACAAGTCAGATATATTGAAATCAACCACAAAGCCCCCACCTTTCTCCACTACAAGCTCTTGCAAAAGCATCTATCCTTGAGAGAATGAAGAAGACTCGCTATACAATCTTTTAGTTTGTGCTAAGTAAGATCTTTGAGTGGGCATTCGGGCACTAAATCCAAACAATGGCTGGGACTTAAAATGACCTAAAAAGCTATGAGTGAGTTTGTGTTGTTTTTATTAAGGGCATGAAGAGGTGGACCTACTGCATAAATTTTAAAGAGGTGACTGGAGAAAGCAATAGAGGGATGTTTTAATTGCTTTTTCAAGCTGTGCTTTTTTTGACCTGTATTTTATGGATGTTATTTCATCTCTTATAAGCAGCAAGGAGCAAAGATCTTTTAAAATTACTTGGGCATAAAAATGTTAAGCATGTATCAATTGTGCACCATCCATTATCCTCTACTTAGGATGTGAAAATGTCCTTTGTGTTTTCCTGATTTTAGTGATTTGTCTTGACTTGCTAATGAAACATAAGGAATATTTGTCAAAATTGCTTTTCAAAAAATGTTTGTGTGAATATTCACGTGTGCACATGTGTGCGTATGTAGGTCCAAATGTGTGTAAGGGGGCATATGCATGTAAAGGTCATAAGCCAATCTTGAGTGTCATTCCTCAGGAGTTGTCTGTCTTGATTTTTTTTAAAGATTTATTTATTTATTATGTATACAGCATGTTTGACTGCAGGACAGGAGAAGGCACCAGATCACATTACAGATGGTTGTGAGCCACCATGTGGTTGCTGGTAATTGAACTCAGGACCTCTGGAAGAGCAGTCAGTGCTCTTAACCTCTGCGCCATCTCTCCAGCTCTGTCTTGATTTTTTAATTAGCAGTTCTTTGAGATTTTTGTATAATGTATTTTGATCATATTCACCCTTCCTCCAATTCCTCACATATCTATCCCCCTTCCTATCCACCTAATCTTATGCCCTCTTTTATTTTAACCCACGGATTAATATATCTTACATTTTGAGACAGGATCTCTCACTGGGATATGAGACTTGAAGATTAGGTTTGGCGATCTGATATGTGAGCCCTGGAGGTATTCCTGTCTCCACTTCCCTAGCACTGGCCTTACAAGCATGCAGACAATGCCTAGGTTTTATGTAGGTTTTAGGGATTAAAGTCAGATTCATGTGTTGCCATGGCAAGCACTTTATGGGCCTGAGCTTATATTCAACCCCTAATCTTTATAGTCACCTTGTAGTCACCAGCTCTCACACCATCCTGGTAGGGATTTTAGTGTGTCAACCAAGGATTCTTATCCAGGTAGGTTTCAGGGACTGAGTCCTTAGGAGTGAATACAGAAGAATGAGAAAACCATGTGACAGACATGAGATATTCTAGAAGACTGAACTTTGCCAACTGCTGCAACCTAGATAGAGCTGGCACCTCTCTTTGTATCCCATTCTTAAGTCTTTTTCAGGGCACTGAAATAGAAGTAGGAACACACACATATACACATAAACACACAAATATACACACACAAATAAACCACATATACACATACACAAACGATGCACTCATGCAGACATACACACATATATGTATACATATACATGCACACACATACACGCATACTGATATGCTCCAAATATCTGGAGATAGTTTATTCTGGAGCCAATTTTGATGGTCCAGAAACACAGATTGAGATCACCCTAAATTTCATGTTTCAACATGAAAAGAGTTTTACAACATTTGATAGTTTTACACACTGAAGACAGTAATAAATCAGGTAAGTTTAAAATACATTGGTGGGTACATTAGAGAGAGAGTAAGAGCAAGGTAGAGGTAGATTTTCTGTAGGCTTCAGATGCTGATGACGTTCTTAGCTTTTCCAAAAGGTTTGTTTGTTTGTTTGTTTAATTTATCATTCACAGAGATGAGCAAAAAAATGGCTATTCATGGGGCTAAATCTAGTCCAAGATGAGATAATTAGCCTCTGCACCTGCAACTTTACAATCTCTCCACATCACTGTAATTCTAACCAGAAAATCAGTCTTTGCAGACATAGCTTTTCATTGACAACATGAATCATACTGGTACACACACACACACACACACACACACACACACACACACACACTAAATAAATAAATAAAATAAAAATAAAAATAAACCCTTTCTCCTTCTATACCACATCAGATATTATTAGCTCAGGGTTTGGAAGAAAAATGTTGATTTCTTAAAAAAAAAGTTATGACCTAAGAGGAAGTTTTTTTGTGGTTACAGAGAAGAGCAAAATGCATCTTCCAATACTCCAAACCTACATTTCTTCATGAAGCAATTTTCCTTTCCTAAAGCACTTCCTCCTCTCTGATTCTACCCCTTCTCTCTCTTTCACGCTCAACTGTATTTCTCTCTCCCTTCCTCCTCTCTTCCCTCTCTTTCTTCTGCATTGCCCGAATTTTCTCCCCAATTCATCCCATCTCTGTGTATATTCTTCACCTCACTAACTAGTCCAACGAAGTCCAGCTTTAGCTTCACATCCAACCAGCTACCCAAGGGCTTCCTTGCTCTTGCATTTTTCTTGGAGCATCCCACACGATTTATAAAAGATTACCTCCATCCACGTTTCTGTATGTAAGTAAAGACTGACAATGACTTCACCAGTTTAGTGAGAATTATCTGAGCTCCTTGGATTCTAGCCCTACTGGCAAACCCACATTCTCTTCTCTATCCATCCTTGTCACTGGAGATCTACATGCATAGACTCATGTATAATCCAGAGTACATTAAAAATAGAGAAATTCATGGAGGCCAGTCATTTTTTCCCCATTTTCATGGGTGCGTAGGTTTGCACATGTGTGTGGAGGAGGATGTATTCCCTGACTCTAACTTCTGAACCTGGCAAGTACTTTGACCACTGAGCCATCTCCCAAGCCCTTGGCTACTTATTTGTAATGTGTAAATGGCCTTTAAGAATTGAACACACCAAAATCACATATCTTAAAATCACAACCTTTTGTCATCAGCTGGAAGAATGAAATGAATTTTCAAGCTGGAGTCAGCTTCTGTATCTATATTTATCACTGTATTCACTCCACAAGTACATCAATGACAAAAAAAAAAATCTGCAAACTTTTAAGGAAGCAAAAGACTGGGAGAAATAGAACATATTTCAAGATATAAAATTAAACTGTATTTCATTACAAATGAAAATCAGAATACAGTATTAAGAAGGGGCATCAGTCTTTTAGAGCTTCAAAGGTGATGATAAAGACAAAATGTTCATATCTACTTAAAAGCACATAGATATTAAAAATCCAGTGACATATCATTTCTCCCTCTCTCTGCAAGGGCAGACTTAACTCCCATATAGCTCTGTGAGGCAATGCAGCTACATTTTCATGTTGTATGAGACATGAGTTCTTCATAGGAAATGACATTTAGTTTTGATGATCTCATTTTACTGAATAATACCCCCAAACTGTCACCATTATCTATGAAGCTAGGCCTCAACAAAGAAAGAAGCAGCAAAATTCTTTGGCTTAAAATCAAAGTGAGGACTAGTCTTCCTCAAAAGAAACTAGGGGTGATAGGTATTTGGCCAGGGGCTGCAATGTAAAATGAGGTAGGGTCTAGCAAATCTATCCAAGCCCCCTGTCTTAGTTAGGGTTTCTATTGCTGTGCTGAGACACCATGACCATGGCAGCTCTTATAAAGGAAAAATATTTAATTGGGGCTGGCTTAAAGTTCAGAGGTTTAGTCCATTATTATCATAGCAGAAAGCAAGGAAGTATACAGGCAGATATGGTGCTAGAGCTGAGAGTCCTTACATCTTTATCCAAAGGCAATAGGAAGCGAACTGTCTCATGGGGCATGGCTTGAGCGTATATGAGACCCCAAAGCCTGTGTCCACAGTGGCACACTTCATCCAACAAGATTACACTTACTCCAACAAGACCACACCTCCTAATAGTGTCACTCCCTTTAGGGGCCATTTTCTTTCAAACCACCACACCCCACAAAGCTACAAATCCACCTGCAATATGACATAAACCAAGAAAAGTTATGTTAGCCGGGCGGTGGTGGCGCATGCCTTTAATCCCAGCACTTGCGAGGCAGAGGCAGGTGGATCTGTGTGAGTTTGAGTGCAGCCTGGGCTACAGAATGAGTTCCAGGACATCCTCCAAAGCTACACAGAGAAACCCTGTCTTGAAAAACCAAAAAAATGTTATATATCAATTGTACATTCTCTCTCCCTCTCTCTCTCTCTCTCTTTCTCTCTCTCTCTCATCCTCTTTGCCTTTCCATTGTTCCAGCATGTAGCCAGAAGGTCTTTGAAGTGTTTGAAGATTATCTATCCCCATGAAATATATCTCTGTATGTCTATAAAACTTAATTAACATGGCTATAAGTTTGACTATTAAGATGAATATCAAGTTGTATTTCTTAATTATGTATGATATTTTTAAATGAGCAAAATAAACACAATAACCTAAACAAGAGTAGAAATATATATAATAAAATTGACCTTAAATTTGTATCAATAAACAAAAATCCATATTAATGTAAAATATATAAGATTAACCAAATCCCATAAACAAAGACAAACATCTATAATCCATTTTTTGGGGGAAAGTGGGCATAGTTTTCTAGGCCACTTCCTATTGATTGAGGGCACTAGTAATCTTATGGGGACCCAAAGAAAATTTAGGATTATGGTCAAGTCCTGACTGGAGTAATCTGTGAGCCTGTATTGTCTGAGCCAGTTGTCTTGAAGCTGTCCTGGATGTTGGATCATCTGGAGACCTCTTAGGGGGTCTTCCTTGATGGAACTATATTAACCCGGAAGGGATCCACAGCTTGTCATCTTCTATGGAAACAAAAGCAGAACCTTTTTTCCAAAGCAACATTTCCTTAAATTTTGAAGTCAAGATACCTTCAAAGTATTTATGTTGGTTTAACTTAGTGGCTCCCATAATCAAATATCTCTCTGTAGTTAGCATATTAACAGTCAAAAACTTCAAAGAAAATATATGTAATCCAGATTCTCTATGTATTTTCCATTCTTATGTGGCTTAACTTTTATATTAGTTTTACTGTCTCTTTAAAGACTTAATTTTTAAAGACTCTTTATATAATTGCCTATATTCCCTTTCCCCTATGTATGTTTTTAAACATACTGTAACCCATTTAGAGTTTTTTCCATCTGAATATGGTTTTATTGTGCATCTAATCATTTTCTGACCAGGAGAGATTTTAAATTGTTAAGTTGCACAGCTAGGACAGAATATGTGGCTTTGGGTGCTGGCTCTTCCCCATTTGGCTTCCCAATATGGTGGAGGTACATTTACTGCCAGCTCTGGAAGCCATGCTCACCACCAATTCTGGGAAGCAGTGAGTCTATGTCTCCATCAATCAGCATGTAACCCAGAAACTTTTTTTTGTCTGTTCTAGCAAAAGCTAAATCTGCCACACAGCATATTTCACAGCTTGGAGACACCTCTGTGTACTGTGGCGGGAATCCACCACACAGTAGGTCAAGCCCACATGCTGAGGCATCTCTGTATCATGGCTTGCATGAGAGATACAACTAGTAAGCTGTTTTTAGCTCTGTTCTAGAATCTTTTCTTAAGTTCTCTCAGGTTTTAGGTGGAAACTCTTGCCCCCTGTTGGGTGCCAAATGTAGCCAGAAGTTTTCCTGTGTCCTCTCTGGTTTCACAACCCCTTGGTCCCAAGTAAACCTATAGAGGCTTATATTAATTACAAACTGTATGGCCTATGGCTCAGGCTTCCTAGCTCTTACAACTTAACTCAACCCATTTCTATTAAGCTATGTTTTGTCACTTGGCTTTGTGGCTTAACTTGTTCTCTCACATCTTGCTTCTCTTGGCAGCAGCTTCTCCTGACTTGCAAGTCTGATTGGCTCTTCCCAGTAGCTTCTCTCTCTCTCTCTCTCTCTCTCTCTCTCTCTCTCTCTCTCTCTCTCTCTCTCTCTCTTTCCTTACCTCTCTGGCAGCAGCTGAGGCCTTGGAAAGCTGTCTTGGCATCAGAGGTGTGGCACTCCCCTTCTTTCATGGGCTGTAACTGGATATGACTCTTGTTCTATCTCAGCCTAGAAGGATGAAAAAGGACGTAGTGTTATTCAGATCCCACAATGGAAAACCTAAGTTGCTATAGCCTGACACCTTGGACTTCTGAAGTTAACCAGAAAATCTAATATTTCCCCAGAACTTTAACATCATGGTGTTTGTTTGCTTTGACTCATTAAGTCCCTGAGGGACAATCCTGTGTTCACTGACCCACATTTTAGTATTTCTAGCTCATTCCCTGCCTAAGGCAGAATAGGGAGACTGAGATGCTTAGTAATTTTTTTTTTTTTTTTTTTTTACAATAACTGCTGCACTGTAACCCCTACAGGCAAAGAGATACAATAGCAGTCAGAGATTGGTAGTTTTTTTCCAACCACAAATTAATCTATCATTACTATTATCATCATCATAATAGTTGTTACCAGAAGCAGCCACAGCAGTGCAACCACCACCACCACCACCACCTTCATCATCATTACTACCATCATCATCATCATCCACCACCACCACCATTACTATCATCCCCACTATTATTACCATCATCATAGTCACCATCACCATCATCATCACTATTACCACCATCATCATCACCATCATTACCATCTACATGGCCATCTATTTTCATCTCTGTGTCCACAGTACATACCTTAACATGAAGTAAATTCTCAGTAATATTCCTTGGTAAGCTGATGTAAAGGACTGTCTCTCAGTTTTGAAAGCAATTCAGCCAACTTTCATTCCTTCAATAATAAGTTAATTGTTCTCTAAAGTGGTCATAAATGTTTGCAAACCATCAGATAGTAAACTGAACTGAACTCCTGCATTCGACATGCTGATTTCTGAAGCAGTATGTCTACTAGCATACTCTGCTTCTGATGTGGTGGAAATTCTAGGTCCTTACTCTGCAGTTTGCCTAGGCAACAAAAACAGTTTGAGCCAATGTGGCACAGAAAGGAGTTTCCTGAACTTGCGGCAGAGGTTTAGAAATTATTCCTCCCCATTTTATGACAAAAATGGATTTTTTAGAAACTCTAAGCACCCATTTTTGCCTTCTTGTTGGGGGTGGGACATTCTCTGGACCATGTGCTACTTTTCTTGTGCTTCATCAATGCTGACAGTATCAGTCATGATAATGAATCACCACTTCTGGATATCTAATTACTGGGAAAAGCAAAATATCTGCTGTTGAAATCATGTTTAGTTAAATATTATTACTTCTAGTTAAAATCCTTGATATAATTGTTAGAGTTGACTATAGCTGTGGTTTACCTTACCTGTGAGATCTTGTATGTGTACAACTGCAGCAAAGCTTGTGGTAATGCTGATGAATGCTTGTAACTCAGCCATCCTGCTTTTGGGAGGTCCATAAGATAAACCTAGGCTTTGATGTTTACAGAGACAAGGAGGGAGGGCTTGGGTTCTACTGTGTTGGGGCCTGAGGGACCAAATCCTATCTTAGCTACTTTCTAGCTGTAAATACATGTTAGCACTGGGTGTCATAACGACTTACCATAGACTGGCAGATTTAAACCACAGGAATTTATTTCTCACACTTCTAGAGGCTGGGAGTTCTAATATTAAAGTGCTGGTTGATTCAGATTCCCACAAAGACATTCTGGACTTATTGAAGGCTGCTATCAGGTTGTATCCTCGGAGGGGGATGGGTTTTCTTTTTTTCTTCCTTTAAGGGTACTAATCCAATTATGACAGCACACACACACACACACACACACCATCTCATCTAAACATATTTGTCTCCTAAAAGATACATCTCTAAACACAGTCACATGGAGGATTAGACAATATATGAATTTGGGGGGATAAGTTCTCCAGAAAACTGGAATATTATGTGTTATACATAACTAAGCAGAGACCTCAGGCAAGTATTAGCAACCTGACACTCAATCTCCATATCTGCAATGTGAAGCAGGACAGCTTACCCCAGATCCTTGGGGAGTGGAGAGGAATCGGTGCACCGAAGCTCTCAGCACATTATTGGACACATGGTGAGAATGCTGTCACTGTTTGCAGCCTTTTGTGTCCTCCCTGGATCTTCTGAGCAATAGTGAAGGGGTTCAGGGACCTTTCATTAGCTGGAGGTTGGGAGGAGGGGGGGGACGTGAAGAGGCCCTTAAAAACCATCACTGGCCTGATTTCTGGAGACTACTCAGAAATGGCTCCAAGCTTGCTGTCTTAGGGTTTTCTATTGCTGTGAAAAGATACTATAAGCACAGCAACTCTTATAAAGGAAAAACACCTAATTGGGGTGACTCACTTACAGTTTCAGAAGTTCAGTCTATTATCATCATGGTGGAGAACATGGTGGCATGCAGGCAAACACAGTGCTGGAACTGAGAGTCCTACATCTTGCAGGCAACCGGAAATGGACTGACAGTCACACCCTGAGGGAAGCCAGCACAAAAGAAACCTCAAAGCGTGTCCCTAGAGTGACACACTTCCTCCAACAAGACCATATCTTCTAATAGTGCCACTCCCTTTGAGGGCCATTTTCTTTCAAACCACCACACTTGTATTCTTGCATTAGAACGAAGTCACTTATTATGCTATTCACCACACTTCTGTCCAGTCTGGTCCTCTTGCCTGGAGAACACACTCCATTCCCTGATTGGTTGCTAGTTATTCCCTCTGAAGCTCTGCACCCCCCCCAAATCCCCACCCCTTACAGGTATTGCTTCTCTAACCTCTCTGAGCATCCTCTCCTGGCCAACCACAAAACTGTGTGGTTGATGGTTATTGATAATGTGCAAACTCAGCATCAGCTACAATCCTGGCAGATGTAACTAAATGTACATTGAATGAAATGCTGCATGCCCATAAAAATAGAATTAAATTTAGTGGTAAATAAAACCTTTCTATGCAGTTGTACACTTGGTATATGAAATAAAGTAATTTTGTTTGCTCTTTTGTTTTCTGTAAGATAAACTGGGCATATCTGTCACATCCACAGGACATTTTTTCAGTGAACCTTCTGCTTTATTACCGCAAAAGGGAATAGACCGCTACTATTTTATTTGAGTGAGATCATGCAAAGGAACAAGCAAAAACATATGTTTAGAGATTGAAAAAGCACAATTAATAATTCATGAGCTAAATTAGCAATCATAATGGGAACTTAGGAGTGAATGATGATAAAAGGATTACACATTAAAGCTTAAGTAATGCAATTTAAAGGATACTTAGAGGAAAATATACTGCCTTAAATCTATGTATTGAAAAAATTAAATGTCAAAAAGTACACATTTAACTTATGAGTTAGAAGAAAAGATAAAGACTAAGCTGAAAGAAGCAAAAAGACAAAGTTAAAAAAAGAGATTAAAGAGAAATAACGATATTGTAAATACACATACACTCATATTTATTTAAGATAATTCATGAGGCTGGAGAGATGGCTCAGCATTTAAGAGATACCACTGCTCTTTCAGATGGCTGGAGTTCAAGTTCCGGCACTTATATCAAGCATTCAAAACTGCCTGTAACTCTAGCCCCCAGGGATCTGACACCCTCTTTTGCCTCCAGCAAGTTCTCTCTGTCTTTCTGTCTCTCTGTCTCTGTCTCTGTCTTTCTCTCTCTCTCTTTCTCTCTCCTTTCTCTGTCTCTCTGTCTCTGTCTCTGTCTCTGTTTCTCTCTCTCTCTCTCTCTCTCTCTCTCTCTCTCTCTCTCTCACACACACACACACACACACACACACACACACACACACACACACACACACTCTAAATCAGATCATTACCTGCACCCTTCCCCTTGCTCAGGTCCAGCAGACAGGAATCTTATCTATGTGTGTGCTATCCAGGTGAGTCATCAAAGACCCTTACTCATGCCACTTCTCCATGCCCAGGCCCAGTCAGGAGTTATATCAGTGAAAGTTTTCTGTAGGTAAGTCATACCAAACTCTTGACTGTGCCACCCTTCCATGCCATGGCCCAACAGGGCATCAGACTCAACTCCCAAGCCTCACACCACCTTCCTCTGCTCAGACCCAGCTGGGAACCACATTCACAGGCTTTCTTGCTTACCACTGAGTGAGAGTCACCCAAGACTCTTTAGTAAAAGTCAACACTGAGTATCAGAAGAATTGCCTTGCAAACAGTTCAGATGTGATCTGAAGTCAACTAAGTTTGGGCAACAGCAAAAACAGAACCAAACTTCTGCTCAGCAGAGACAGTGTGGACTCTTATCATATATGTGTGACTAAATAAATGCCCAGATCCTGTTATAGAAATACAAACAATATAAAATGCAAAGACAACATACGCTCTTCTCCTGCTCCCCCAAAGACCACTAGTTCTACAGAAATGTTACCTAGATTAACCCCAGGACACAGAATTTAAAAGAACAATTATAAACATTGTCAAAAAATTCAAGCAGTTTATAGAAGACACAGACACCTGGGTGAACTTAAGGAGGATAAGAATAAACTCCTGATTGAAGTCCAAAAAAAATACAAACATATAGCTGAATGAAATAATAAAGACAATTCAGGATTTGAAACCTGAATTCAACAAATAGAACTATCAGGCACTATTAAAGGGTAGATAGGTCATAGGCCTTAGGAGAGAACCCAATATTATTATGTTGTTGAATGGATATAGTATTTTATAAGACTCCTAATGACTTATTGCTGTACCCACAGATCACAGCATTTCCTAAGCCTCATCAGAGAAAGGTTTCCTTGCAGTAGATGACAATTAGCTCACAGACCCTCTCTTGGTCAATGTCTGGAGACCTATAGAATTCTCATCCTTAAACTGGACATTCATATCATCACCCCAAGTGTCAGGGATATTTGCAAAAGAGGGCAGCAGGAAGATTGTAAGAGCTAGATGTGGTGGATAACTTTAAGAAAAGAGTGTTTCCAGACTCAACAGGTAGATGCACATATGAACACATAGCAATTATGACAACATGCCCCGGACCTGCACTAGATCCAGCCCGATCAAATCCCAGCATAGATGGGGGTAAGTGGATATGAAGCTATTGGAATTTGATGGCTTCTAGGAGAGGGATAGTCTGGGTTTTGGGGTTTTTTGTTTGTTTGTTTGTTTGTTTGTTTTAGTGATGTAACTCCCTGGTAGACTGACCACACACCAGAGCAGGCCTCAAGCCCAAGACTAGCATGGCAAAACAAACTGGAGTCAGTGGAGGAAAGAAGAGGTCATCTCAACATTTGTGAGAAGGAGTGAAATGGTGCTGGATATGAGGAGGGAAAAAGATGGGAGTGTACATATGTTCAAAATGCATAGCACAAATCCTCAAAAAATAATCAAGAACCTCAGAACATGAAGATAAAGTAGAGGATTGAGTTCAACTCCTGGATTCCACATGATGGAAAGAGAGGATGAAACACCCACAAGTTATTCTCTGACCGCCACATATGCACTGTGGCATGAGCATGTACACACATACACACACACACACACACACACACACACATACACACATACACACACACACACACACACACATACACACACACACAAAATAAGTGTAATGAAAGCTTCTCCACTTAAAAGATTCAATAGGATTATTTATTAGTTTACATTTTAAAAAACAGTAGAGTAAGACTCTACTGTAACATGAATCTTAAAAGGTCTTAATAAAAACAAACTCAGAGCCCAGGTATTGGGGTGAATGCTTGAATGATCAGAGAAACAGAACCAGCCACAGCTAACTTCACTTTGCCAGTTCTTCAGCTGATCTCATTTCCTCAAACTACAAGCCTCTGTGTCCTCATCCAAGTGGATCTCAGCTGAACTGCTGCTAAAAGCCTAAAGGCTTAACCAGGCTCTAGTTCCTGGTCCTCATGCCTTATATACCTTTCTGCTTCCTGCCATCACTTCCTGTGATTAAAGTTATGTGTCACCATGCCTGGCTGTTTCCAGTGTGGCTTTGAACTCACAGAGATCCAGACCAATCTCTGCCTTTGGAATGCTAGGATTAAAGGTGTGTGTGTGCCACCATTTTCTGGTCTCTATCTAGTAGTTGTTCTGTTCTCTGATCCCAGATAAGTTTTTAGGGTGCACAATATATTGGGGAACACAATATTACCACACTCTATTGTTATATATTCTGTGTTAAGAGTATCAAAATCTGTAACAATCAAGGTCAACTTGCACCTAACTTTTTGCTTCAGCAAAAACATTGTACATAGTAATTAAGGAAGAAATTCATGTCTGGTACTGTAAACTTAGCCAACTACTCATGGCTAGAGATGTCGTAAGTCCCAGAGGAGAACCCAGTACTGCCATTTTTCCAAACCAATATCACTTCTAACTGTGTTGTAAATACTTATCCTCATATTCACAGATACAGTGGCTCTTATCCCTCATCATTGTTTTTCAATAGATAGAAGCTATTACAGAGATCGATAACTGATCACAATACAGAGAATAAATGACTGTGTTACGTCTAGCCACAACTGGTACATCTACAACCCAAATCCTTCACCCAAGCCTTTGGAAACATCATGGAAGAAAAGGAAGAATGAACGTAAGAACCAGAGGACCTTCTGTTCTCATAACCTTACCTGCTGCAGGACAGTCTTCTAGACATGTCACGGCAAAGAGATATCAACAGTGTGGTTACTTTCACAAGAACTGCACAATGACAATGACATTGGACATGCTAACATGGAGAAGGGATATTTCACAAGCCTCCACCCCTACATAAAGAACTATAGGCAGCCAATGGCTGTACATGAAGGGAGATTCAGTTTTCAAGGATAAGCCAATCCCAAGGTGTGGGCCCCAAACACATACATATTGCAGTAGTTTGAATGTAATTGTCCGCATAAGCTCATAGAGAATGGCACTATTGGGAAGTCTGGCTTTGTTGGAGTAGGTACGGCCTTGTTGGGGGAAGTATGTCACTGTGGAGGCAGGCTTTGAGGTTTCATATATGTTCAAACTATATCCAGTATCTCAAACCACTTCCTGTTGCCTGTGGAATCAAGATGTAGCTCCTTCTCCACTCTCAGCTCCTTCTCCAGCACCATGTCTGCCAACATGCTGCCATATCCTGCCATGATGATAATGGACTAAACCTCTGAAACTGTAAACCACCCAGTTAATTGTTTTCCTTTATAAGAGTTGCGGTGGCCATGGTGTCTCTTCACAGAAATAGAACCCCTAACTAAGATATATAAATATATATGGAGTCTTCTAAATTCACTTATTTGGTCTCTTTCCTTTGCACCTGAGCTATCATTTGAGGTCTATCAGCTGACTCTTATATGAGCCGTTACATGGACTGTGATGGATAATATTGATTGTTATCTTGTTGGATTGAGAGACACATAGAAGACTAGTGAAATTCACCTCTAGGTGTGTGTCTTAGGGTGATTGAATTATGTCATAAAGATTCTGATATAATAAATAGTTTAATCCATTGATAGATTCAAGCTTTGAATAGATTACTGAGGGGTGTTAGAACTATGGAAGGTGGGGCCCCTGTAGAGGAAATGGGCTGCTGAAGCATGCTTTGGGGGCATATATCTTGGCCCTGACCCCTTCCTGTTACTCCTTTCTCTGCTTCCTGACTGCTGTGAGGTAAGCTTTCCTCCCCCTATCACACACATTTGTTACCATGATATTCTGCTTCATCTTGGTCCCAAAGCAATGTATCCATCTGTCCTTGGACTGAGGCTTCTGAAGTCATGTCTGAAATAAATCTTCCATTCCTTCAGTTTATCATGTATTTGGCCACAGTGACAAACCCTAGCTAATACAAGGTCTGTCAACTAGGAAGGATACTATGATGGTTAGTACTAAATGTCAATTTAGCTGGATCTAGCATCAACTATGAGACAATCTTCTAGTCATGCTTGTGAGAGATTATCTAGATTAAGGAAGTCCCTGTGAATGTCTGGAAGGATGTCTAGATTAAGTTAACTGAAATGAGAAGACCTACCCTGATCCATGCACATTCTTAGGTGCTTGACAACATAAAATAAAGAACATCCATGAGCACCAGCATTCATTTCTTGCTGCTTCCTGACTGTACTTGGAATGTGACTCAATGCCTCAAGCTCCTGAAACCATTGCTTCCTGTTATGATATGCTATATACTATACTGTATACCTTTGTCTTAGTTAGGGTTTTATTTCTGTGAAGAGATGCCTTGACCATGACAACACTTATAAAGAAAAACATTTCATTGGAGCTAGCTTATAGGTCAGAGGTATAGTCCACTATCATCATGGTAGAAAGCATAGTGGCATGCAGGCAGACTTGGTGCTGGAGACTTAGCTGAGAGTTCTACATCTGGATCCATAGATAGCAAGAAGAGACCATGAGTCGGGTGGCATGAGCCTTTAATCCCAGCACTTGGGAGGCAGACCCAGGCAGATCTCTGTAAATTAGAGGCCAGCCTAGTCTACAGAGTGAGATCCAGGACAGGCACCAAAACTACACAGAAAAACTCTGTCTGGAGGAGAAGAAGAAGAAGGAGGAGGAGGAGGAGGAGGAGGAGGAGGAGGAGGAGGAAGAGGAGGAGGAGGAAGAGGAGGAGGAGGAAGAGGAAGAGCAGAAGAAAAAGAAGAAGAGGAGAAGGAGGAGGAGGAGGAGGAGGAGGAGGAGGAGGAAGAAGAAGAAGAAGGAGACAGTGAGCCACTAGACCTGGCTTGAATTTCTGAGACCTCAAAGCTAAGTCCCTAGTGATGCACTTCCTCTATCAAAGCCACACCCACCTCAGCAAGGCCACACCCCCTAATAATGTCACTCCCTATGAGTCTATGGGAGGGGCATTTTTATTTCAACCACTACAACCTCAAACTGAAATTTCTTATTCTCAATATTTAGACCTTCAAAAACTAAATGTTGATATCTCTCACATACACATTTACACACCTCCATGCATGTAGACACACAATAGCACAGACACAAGCAATATATCTCATGTTTTGAGTTCCAAGCCTTTGTCATTCTTGTTCCACTTATATGGACTCTTCTTCTGTCACTACCAATAAGTTAATTCCTCATCATCCTCTAAGAATTGTCTCATGGGCCACCTTGTCTGGAAGCTCCCCTTGGTAATTTTCCTGGCCTGTCTTCTGCATGAGTAGGAGCTTAGTCACTTTGTACAGCAGTTTCATGACACAGATATTTTGAGGTCAACTCAAACGTAGGGAAAAGTGTGGGTGATTGACATAGAATTATGAGTCAGTCGTACATTAAAGATAATCTGTTCTTCAACAGCTCCCTATACTCTGTAGGAAAAAAACTAAGCCTTTTAGCTTGAAGACTGTCTTAACCTTCTGGGACTGATGTAACAAGATGCCATAAACTACATGGCTTAAAACAACAGAAATGTATTCTGACACTATTCTGGAGTCTGGGGGTGAGAAATTAAGGTGTTGGTAGAGCTGTTCTTCCTCTAAAGCCCACAGGAACAGATCTATCATATCCTTTTGATTTCCAGGCATTGCCTACAACTCTTTTGATTTCCAGGCATTGCCTACAACTCTTGCTATTCCTTGTAGCTCTGTTATTCTGTCTTGCCTCTGTTTTCATATAACCTTCTCTTGTCTGTATCCTCACATGACTTTCTCATAATGACATTTGTCATTGATTTAAAGACCGATCTTCACCCAATTTGATGTAATTTTAACCAGTTATATTAGCCAAGACCTAAGTTTCAGATAAGATCACACTCTGGGATTCTGGGTGGGTATGAAATTCTGTAGAACACTCTTCAACCCAATGTGGACATGGAGGATGTGGAGCTCTTGTGTGCTTCCGGTTCTGTGTGTACTGACATGTCCATCAGTGCCCTGGCTTTTCAGGAGGGATAAATCTGCTAACTTTAAAATCCATGTCTCTTAACATATTGTGATGTCTTGAGGGCAGGCCAATTTGGGTTTTATTTTGTGTCACCTCTTTTGCCCCCACCTTTTGCTATCTGAAGTATAATAAAGAGTCGGGTTCAGGATTAGTGTGCTCAGCCAATGCATGCAGAATTTTACTTTTGAAGACTGGATAGTGGATTCTCCACACTTCAGGACACTGGGATCTTTGAGGATCTGTCTATAATCTTGCTACTTCCACACTGGGGTAGATGTGAGTGCTGGGTTCTATTACTCAAGTACCTTGTGACCACAGACTGTTCATTCCTTTGCTCTGACGTCACTTTCCCATATAAACGAGGGGCTTGAGCTGTAGTACCAACCTCCATTTTCTGACTTCCTTTACCTTAAAAATCAAGTGGGCCACACTCGGGTAGAACAAAGGTTATTAAGAGGTATGCATCCAAGACTATTTAGGGCAGTTTCCCTGAAGTGCATCAAACAACTTCAATTCACCAGCACGGACATTTTCTGCTTTAAACAGATGTGCCTGCTGCTCCTGCGAGAAACCTTTCCCCAGTCCGCCTGGCAGGCAGTCAGCACGGTGTAGAAATTCCTCTGGCGAAGATTGCCAGGGATGCCAGAGAGCAACAATAAACACAGTCTTTTCACTTCAACCCTTCATTTAGATCTGCTTTCTCTTTGAATCTCAATCAGCTGCAGTGAGGCTTTGGGTACCTTGCTGAGGAGGTGTTTGGCAAATCATAAAAGGGCAAGGGCTCCCCAGAGAGGATATTTTTCCTCATATCAGAACCTTTCAAAACAGCAGGAGGAGTGAGCAATGGTGAGCAGGCTTCCAATCAGCCCCTCTCCCGCAGAGAGGAAGAGGGGACAGAGTGCTCACCTTCCGGTTCTGTGAATTTTCAGTTTGGAGAAAGCCTGCTTCTTTCCGGAGGAGGATAAGACTGAGAAGCCAGACTTCCCAGGAAACCTTCCGTCACCACTTCCAACATCCCAGGCTGGGTGCCCCTTCTTCTGTGTGCCTGAAGTCCCTCCAGCTTTTTTTTCTTATGATGGTATTTCTATACCAGGTTGTTTCCCCCTAGGCTTCAATACCCCTTTTCCCAAAAGCACTGAGCTATATAGTATCTGTTTGTCCATCAGGATCATTTTCCATGCATCTCGATCTCAATTTCTCACAAAGAAGTCTTGGGACTGTGTCTGGGGAAAAAGGTAGTTTATTGGGCAGATGATCTCAAGAAGTATACCCGAGGAACAGGAGATGTGAGCAGTGAGGTGGGAGAGGGCAGCAAGAGTATGTGCTAATGCAAACCTCTGCAGATGAGATACGGACACCTGAATGTATCTTTGGTATACACCCTTGGGTTTGGCATTTGAGTAGGGGGGTGTTACATGTTCTGCATTCTGGGTTATTCCACATAATACCCAGATGGATAGCCCATATGTGGTCAGAAAAATGTCCTGCAGCCAAGAAGCAGAGGTAGAAAGGTTCCTTTCCAGTTTAGGTGTACTCACAAAGTGGGCTGAGGAAATTCCGTGTAAGGCTGTCCACAGCACACTCCTCACCCAGTTGTCCTCCTGACATGGTCACCTGTGTGGCCTGCATTAAGGATTCCTCCTAGTTTTTTCTGGCTGGCTTTCCCTGGACTCAATGGAAATGAGCAGGTGGAGAACAAAAGATGTTTGAAAGAGAGACACTAGGTAGTTCATGTCCTTGGTTCTTTCCCTGGCATGGGACTGACGTGTGTCCCTCTGTCTTCAGCCATTTTGCCTAAAGGTTGTCCTTTCCACACTGCTTTCTTTCTCTGGGAACTGGTGCCGTCTCCCTTAGACTGTCTGACTTAAGAGATGTAATGCCTCCCATCTTCCCCAAGTCCAGGCTACTGTACCATTCTCCTGCTTCCCTGTAAGTAGGTGTATTTGTAAGTAGCGACTTCATTTCCCCAAAATGCCTATCTGCATTAGTTACTATGCATATGGCTCTGAGAAGAAGTGAATTGTGGGAGAAAGAACCTCTGTGGCTCATGATTTGTGGGGATACAGTTCATCATGGGAGGGAAGAAAAAAGGTCAGGGATGGCTTGTACCTACTGTGAGCTTCTTGTACCCAGGCAGATCAGGAAGCAGAGAGAGTATTGCTGACACTGGCTGCCTTTTCCTCTTTTCCCTTTTCTTCATCCAGTCTGGGATCCAAGCCTAAGGGACGATACTACCCACTTTCGGGGCAGGTCTTACCTTCTCAGTTAATCCTCTTTGGAAACACCCCCAAGACTCGCACAGACTTGCCTCACAAATGCCCTCGGGAGTTATTTTTCCATCAAGATGACAATAAAAATCCATGATCATGTACAATGTGTATCCTATTCTTTGTCCCAGGACTGGAGCCTGGTCTTTTTTTTTTTTCTTTATTATTATGTGTTTTAAATTTTATACATCAGCCATGGGTTCCCCTGTCCTCCCCGCTCCCATACCCACCCCCACCTACCCCCTAGCTCCTCCCCTCCATTCCCATGTCCTCCAGGATCAAGGCAACCCTGGGGATTCATTTAAACCTGGTGGATTCAGTACAGGCAGGTCCTGTCACCTCCTTCCAGACTGAGCAAAGTGTCCCTGTGTAAACCCAAGGTTTCAAACAGCCAGCTCATGCACTAAGGACAGACCCTGGTCCCACAGATTAGGTGCCTCCCAAACAGATCAAGCTATTCAATTGTCTCACTTATCCAGAGGGCCTGATCCAGCTGGAGGCTCCACAGCCTTTGGTTCATAATTCTTGTGTTTCCATTCGTTTGGCTATTTGTCCCTGTGCTTTTTGCAATCTTGGATTCAACAATTCACGCTCTTGCAGACCCTCCTCTTTCTCAACAGTTGGACACCTGGAGTTCCACCTGGGTCCTGGCTGAGGATCTCTGCATCCTCTTCCATCAGTTATTGGATGAGAGTTCCAAGACAACTGTTAGGGTGTTTAGTCATCTGATCACCAGACTAGGTCAGATCAGGCTTTCTCTCAACCATTGCCAGCAGACTACAGAGGATATATGATTGTGGATTTCTGGGGACCTCTTGAGCACTCTGCCTATTCCTGTTCTCATGTGGTCTTCATTTATCATGGTCTGTTATTCTTCATTCTCCCTTTTTGTTCTTGATCCAGCTGGCATCTCCTGCTCCCCTAAGCTATTTTTCCCTCAAATCTTGCCCTTCATTACTCCCACTGTCATCCAGGTTATTTATGTAGATCTCATCCATTTCTCTGACACTGTGTGATCCTTAGGTCTTTCCTAGGGTCCCGTTTTCTAGGTAGCCTCCCTGGAGTTATGTAGCAATCTAGTCATCTTTGTTTTACATCTAGCATCCTCCTATGAGTGAGTACATACCGTGTTTGTCCTTCTGAGTCTGGGTTACCTCACTCAGGATGATTTTTTCTAGATCCATCCATTTGCCTGCAAACCTCATGATGTCATTGTTTTTCTCTGCTGAGTAGTACTCCATTGTGTATATGTACCATATTTTCTTTATCCATTCTTCAGTTGAAGGGCATCTAGGTTGTTTCCAGGTTCTGGCTATTACACACAAAGCTGATATGAACATAGTTAAGCAAATGCCCTTGTGGTATGATTGAGCATTCCTTGGGTATATGCCCGAGAGTGCTATAGCTGGGTCTTGGGGGAGATGGATGCCCAATTTTCTAAGGAAGCGCCATATTGATTTCCAAAGGGGCTGTACAAGCTTGCATTCCCACCAGCAGTGGAGGAGAGTTCCCCTTGCTCCACGACCTCTCCAGAATAAGCTGTCTTCTGTGTTTTTTATCTTAGCCATTCTGACAGGTGTAAGGTGGTATCTCAGAGTCGTTTTGATTGGCAATTCCCAGATAATTAGGGATTTGAGCATTTCCTTAAATGTCTTTCAGCCATTTGAACTTCCTCTGTGGAGAATTCTCTGTTTAGTTCTATAGCCCATTTCTTAATTAGACTGTTGGGCATTTTGATGTCTAATTTTTTGAGTTCTTTATATATTCTGGATATCAGCCCTCTGTCAGATGTGGGGTTGGTGAAGACGTTTTCCCACTCTGTAGGCTTTCGCTTTGTCTTGTTGACTGTGTCCTTTGCTCTACAAAAGCTTCTCAATTTCAACAGGTCCCATTGATTGATTGTTTCTCCCAGTGTCTGTGCTACTGGTGTTATATTTAGAAAGTGATCTCCAGTGCCAATGCATTCAAGAGTACTTCCTACTTTCTCTACTATCAGGTTCAGAGTAGCTGGATTTATGTTGAGGTCTTTGTTCCACTTGGATTTAAGTTTTGTGCACAGTGAAAGATATGGATCTATTTGCAGCCTTCTACACATTGACATCCAGTTATGCCAGCACCATTTGTTGAAGATGCTTTCTTTTTTCCATTGTACATTTTTGGCTTCTTTGTCAAAATTATATGTTCATAGGTGTGCGGGTTAATGTCAGGGTCTTCAATTCGATTCCATTGGTCCACATGTTGGTTTTTATGCCGGTACCAAGCTGTTTTTATTATACTAGCTCTATAATAGAGCTTGAGGTCAGGGATTGTGATGCCTCCAGAGGTTGTTTTATTGTACAGGATTCTTTTGGCTATCCTGGGTTTTTTGTTTTTCCAAATGAAGTTGAGTATTATTCTTTCCAGATCTGTGAAGAATTGTGTTGGTAATTTGATGGGAATTGCGTTGAATCTGTAGATTGCTTTTGGTAAGATCGCCATTTTTACTATGTTAATCCTGCCTATCCATGAGCATGAGAGATCTTTCCATTTTCTGACATCTTCTTCAATTTTTTTTTTCAGGGACTTAAAGTTCTTGTCATATAGGTCCTTCACATGCTTAGTTAGTGTAATCCCAAGGTATTTTATATCAGTTGTGGCTATTGTAAAGGGTGATGTATCTCTGATTTCCTTCTCAGCCTGTTTGTCTACTGTATATAGAAGGGCTACTGATTTTTTTTTTTTTTTTTGAGTTGGTCTTGTATCCTGCAATGTTGCTGAAGGTTTTTATTAGCTGTATCAGTTCCTTGGTTGAATTTTTTGGGTCACTCATGTATACTAACATGTCATCTGCAAATAGGGAGAGCTTGACTTCTTCCTTTCCAATTTGTATCCCCTTAATCTCTTTGTGATGTCTTATATCTCTGGCTAGAACTTCAAGTACTATATTGAATAAGTAGGGGGAAAGGGGACAGCCTTGCCTTGTTCCTGATTTTAGTGGTATTGCTTTGAGTTTCTCTCCATTTAATTTGATGTTGGCTGTTGGCTTGCTGTAGATTACCTTTATTATGTTTAGCTATGTTCCCTGTATTCCTGATCGCTCCAAGACCTTTATCATGAAGGGGTGTTGGATTTTGTCAAATGCCTTTTCTGCATCTAGTGAGATGATCATGTGGGTTTTTTTTCCTTGAGTTTGTTTATATGGTGTATTACATTGACGGACTTTTGTATGTTGAACCACCCTTGCATCCCTGGGAATGAAGCCTACTTGATCATGGTGGATAATTGTTTTGATGTGTTCTTGGAGTCTGTTTGCCAGAATTTTATTGAGTATTTTTGCATCAATGTTCATGAGGGAGATCGGTCTGTGGTTCTCTTTCTTTGTTGCATCTTTGTTTGGTTTAGGAATCAGGGTAATTATAGCCTCATAGAAGGAGTTTGGTAGTATACCTTCTGCTTCTATTGTGTGGAACAATTTAAAGAGTATTGGTATTAAGTCTTATTTAAAGATCTGGTAGAATTCTGCAGTGAAACCATCAGGTCCAGGGCTTTTTTTTTTTTTTTTTTTTGGTTGGGAGACTTTTAATGACTGATTCTATTTCCTTAGGGGTTATTGGACTATTTAAATGGTTTATCTGGTCTTGATTTAACTTAACTTATGTTTGTGGTACCTATCCAGAAAATTATCCACTTCTTTTACATTTTCCAGTTTTATGGAGTAGAGGTTTTTGAAGTATGACCTGATGATTCTCTGGATTTCCTCATTGTCTGTTGTTATGTCCCCCTTTTCATTTCTGATTTTGTTAATTTGGATGCTCTCCCTCTGTCTTTTGGTTAGTTTGGATAAGGGCTTGTCTATCTTGTTGATCTTCTCAAAGAACCAACTCTTTGTTTCATTAATCCTTTGTATTGTTCTCTTTATTTCTATTTTATTGATTTCAGCTCTCAATTTGATAATTTCTTGGTGTCTGTTCCTTCTGGGAGACTTTGCTTCTTCCTCTTCAAGGGCTTTCAGGTGTGCTGTCAAGTCACTAGCGTGAGATTTCTCCAGCTTCTTTATATGGGCATTTAGTGCTATGAATTTCCCTCTTAGCACTGCTTTCATAGTATCCCATAAGTTTGGGTATGTGGTGTATTCATTTTCATTGATCTCTAGGAAGTCTTTAATTTCTTTCTTTATTTCTTCCTTAATCCATTGGCGATTCAGTTGAGCACTATTCAGTTTCCATGAGATTGTAGGAATTCTGTAGTTTTTTCTGTTGTTAAAATCTAACTTTAAACCATGGTGGTCTGATAGAACACACGAGGTTATTCCAATTGTTTTGTATCTGTTGAGATTTGCTTTGTGGCCAAGTATGTGGTCGATTTTAGAGAAGGTTCCATGGGGTGCTGAGAAGAAGGTATATTCTTTTTTGTTTGGGTGGAATGTTCTGTAGATGTCGATTAAGTCCATTTGCGCCATAACATCAGTTAAGTCCATTATGTCTCTGTTAAGTTTCAGTTTGGCTGATCTGTCCATAGGTGAAAGTGGGGTGTTGAAGTCTCCCACTATTAATGTGTGGGGTTTTATATGTGATTTAAGCTTTAGTAATGTTTCTTTTACATATGTGGGTGCCCTTGTGTTTGGGGCATAAATGTTCAGAACTGAAACTTCATCTTGGTGGATCTTTCCTGCAATGAGTATGTAATGTACTTCATCATCTCTTTTGATTGATTTTAGTTTGAAGTCTATTTTGCTGGATATTAGGATGGCTACACCAGCTTGCTTCTTAAGACCATTTGATTGGAAAGTCTTTTCCCAGCCTTTTATTCTTAGGAGGTGTCTGTCTTTGAATTTGAGGTGTGTTTCTTGTATGCAGCAGAAAGATGGGTCCTGTTTTCATATCCATTCTGTTAGTCTGTGTCTTTTTATAGGTGAATTAAGTCCATTGATATTAAGGGATATTAATGACCAGTGATTGTTCGTTCCTGTTGTTATTTTATTTTTTGGTGGTAGTGTGTGTGTACTTCTCTCCTTTGGAGTTTACTGCTGTTGTGTTATCTATTGCCTGTGTTTTCATGGGTGTATCTGCCTTCCTTAGGTTGGAATTTTCCTTCTAGTGCTTTCTTTAGGGCTGGGTTTGTGGATAAGTATTGTTTAAATCTGGTTTTGTCTTGGAAGGTCTTGTTCACTCCATCTATGATGATTGAAAGTTTTGCTGGGTATATTAGTCTAGGCGAGCCTGGTCTTAATCACCTGACCTGGAGTGGTCCATCCCTCTTATTGTCTCTGATTTACCCAGCAGAGGAAGGGATATTTACAGGAAATTTCTCTGTCAGCCTTGGTTCTTAGCTGTTGGCTACATCAGACTAGAGAAGCTCTTGGCTGAATTTTCAGGGTTTTCTCTTTATATTCCATCACCCCTAGAAAAGATGGTTCCTAAAGCCATTTTGCACTGACAGTCCACTGTGGAGCCATAACCTAGACTGGGGAATTAGCAGCATTCCACCAGCATCCCACAATACGCTTAGAATGCCTTTCTCTTGTTCAGCTCTGCCTCCAGCCCTGACTCCATCCAGTTGGCTCTGGTACAAACTTAATGAGGGATCTGTAAACCTACAAGCTATTTCAATATTACTTTTATTAGTTCTTTTGAGAATACATTCTCTTCATAAAATGTATTTTGATCACATTCACCCCTTGTTCCTTCCAGATGCACCAACACCTCCCTACCAACTGACATCATGTTCTCTCTCTTTCTTAAAATCCTGGAGTGTGGTTCTTCTAAAACTTCACTTAAGGTGCTATAAATTAGTGTTTCCTGGTGTATTTAGCTAACAATCAGATTCTAAAAAAGAGAGAGAGAGTTTATTTTGTAGTCTAAAAGCTTAGGAAGAAGTAATGATGTTCACTGAATAACTTATTTATCAGAGTGTCCAGCCTTAAGGCCCCTGTAAAATACTGCTTGGAATTCAATGAAGAAAATTGTCAAACTTTATTCACTTAGAAAAGTAAGTTAAAGACAACATTAACACAGAAATAGAGGCACAAGAATTTTTTTCAGAGGGGCCAGATCAAAGATAACACGGTGGGGAATGTTAGGGTTCGCCATGTCCACTCCCCTTCCTAACATGCATCCTGCTCCACTGATGTGGAGCTTCACTCAAGGCATCATGAGAAGAAGGGTCTGAGCCATGTCTGAGCGGAGCTTTTGGTAGAATTGCTCGGTGTGGCTTCCTCTGTTCTATTCTTCAGTTTTAAAGATGAGTGTGTCCTGCACAAGGCCTGCAAGTGAGAAAACCCATGGATCAGAATAAACAGCGCCAAAGCAGCCACTGTTAAACCGCATCGGTCAGCGTGTGACATGATAGAGAAACACTTGTCTGTAGCTGGCAGCCAAGATTGTTTGTTACTCAGCAAATGAGTCAGATGCAGTGTAGGTACCTCACCTTTTAACCATGAAACAGCAAGGTTGAGGTAAATATCAAATGGTTATATTTTTCAGACATCTTTGCATTGACTGTGCATGCATGTGTGCTTGCCTGTGTGCATGCATGCGTGCCTGCGTGCGTGCGTGCATGCGTGCGTGTGTGTGTGTGTGTGTGTGTGTGTGTGTGTGTGCAAACTGCTACTCAAATTAGCATCCTAAATACTCATGTTTTTACCCTGATTAAGAAAAAATAACATCTGCTTGTTTACCACAAAGATTTTATACATTGCCCTGCCTTACTTTCTTAGCATTTTTTTTAAAAATTCTGTCTGTGAGTGACAAATCTGAGACCCAGAGAGTGTAAGTATCTTATCCAAGGCTCTGGAATTCTGACAAACTCTGTGTTCTTTCCTGTGCCATACTCAGCAGTCAGCAGCCACTGGAGGATGCCACCAAAGATTTCCTGGAACAACCATTCCTCTCCACTATAAATAAAAATTTTTTGATTGGGCATGCCTGTGTATGCACATTACTTATTTATAAATTATATGCATATTCTAGTATATGATGTATATATAATATAAAGTATGTACAAAAACACCCATTTTAAATGGTATAGATGAAAAGATTATAAGACAAGCCTTAAGGGTATTCCCACATTGAAATAGACTGCCTATGTGGGCTTTAAGCACTACCTTCTCTAGAGACTTTTGAACCACAGGGAGGGGCCTCAACTCCCCAGAGCACTTGAGACCAATCTTTCTCTGACTCAACCTTCTACAGTGTCTATTTACCCACAAAGATCAGAGTGTCATTCTTGTCCATGTTCCCCAGGCCTGGAGAAGTACACAGCACAGAGCTCTACAGATGGTTCTACAAACAACAACGAAAGGAAACAGTGAGGTTATCACTACAGTGACTGTGACCACAGCTTTCAAATTTGAAGGAGAGGATTTCAGAGATGTCTCTCAGGTGAAGCCCACAATCTTTGGCTGGAAACCAAATTTCATCCACTCACTGAACCCCAGGAAAGGCTGGGTCATATGGCTTGATAAACAAAACATCTAAATGGTGTTGAGGGTTTGTGCATGTTGGGCCCTGCACCATTCAGTGCCATTTCTTTAATCTCACTTTTTAAAAAAACGGGAACTTAGATTTAGACACACTAAGGACTTTTTCCAGGGTCACAGAACTACAGCTGCAATTAAAACCAGGATTCATTGACTGCTTTTACAATCACCACCCCACTCCCGTACAAGCTACTTGCCAATTTATAATCGTTTATATTTGTAGAAGGAAGTCTCAGTCTTGATCTCATACTACTTTTAAACCTATCTCCATCTCTAGGGTCTTTTAACATCTAGGAGATGACTAGAGGATGGGGCAAGAGGACATTCTACACTGGCACTGTAAAGTGTCCAGAGTGTTTGGATTTGGTTTTGACGTCCCCTACCTAGCTCAAGATGCCCTGGCTGGCCAGAATTAGAACCTGTGCCCCAATTCCCTGGCTGTTGTGTCGCTCTTTCTCCACACCACGCTACCCCCACGTCCCCCGCAGTCTGGAGAAATTATACTGTATTGTTATTATTTCAAGAAAATGGCCCCAATTCTGCCCCACTCTGGCTCCTGGGGACAGGGCTCTCACAGAGACACTCGTTCGGAAGCTGACCTTTAGCTGGCATCCTCCAACTGTGACCCAATCAAGCATAACAAGTTTAGAACGAGCTCAGGATTGTTTTCTTCTCTGCCTTCTTTTTCTCCCGGCTTTTATCGGTATTTTAGCAGAAGGCTGTTTTTCCTTCTGCACGTATTTATATTTAGCCTGAGCATCCTGTTAATTACAGAGCAGTTACAGGAGAATTAGGGACACTATATATAAATTTGCCATTTATGCAAATTGTATGGAGAGAACAAAGAAAAATTAGCTTAATTAGTGTAATTGCGAAAAAAAAAAAAAAAAGCGGGAGGCGAGGCAAACGCGGCTTTAATCAAAGACGAGTCGAAGGAAGTCTCAAGGAAACGGTGACCCAAATCAGCACAGAGTGGAGGGCTCTGACCTTTCATGATTCTGAGACCTTGCTGAGACACCGGGATTTCTTGAAACCAAGGTTGGGGCGGGGGAGGTGCACAGTGAATTCTCAGTGTGAAAACGGCACGTCAGTACTCAGGCAATGAAATTAAATGCTTGAATTTAGAAAGTCGCTGTTCTATGTGTAAGTGTGGATACTGAGTCAGGAGTGGACTTACAACATCATCTTTCCAGCCTATGCATACTTGGCACCTACTAAGTACTGATGGCTGCTTAGATACTGGGGATGTGAAAAGGATTCCATCAGGGACTTCATGGGAAATAAAGCTGTCAGACTGTAGAGATAACTCAGTATGAAAAGCGCCTTGCTCTGTAATGCAAGGCCCTGAGCCCAAACCCCAGAAACCATACAAAAAGCCAGGAGTTGGGGTGTACACTTGTAAGTCCAGCACTGGAGAGGTAGAGACAGACAGATTGCTGAGGCTCACTGGCCAGCCAGTCTAGCTACTTGGCAAATATAGACTGGCGAAAAACTAAAAAAAAATGGATGACATATACAAGCATACTCCAGAAAAAAAAAAAAAAAAAAAAAAAGGAAGCACGGGGGGGGAGGGGGGAGGAAGGGGAGAGAGAGAACACCATCACAAACAAGTGACTTGTTAGTTAACTACATGGGCCTGAGGTATCAAAGTGGCTAGACATGGGGTGGGGTGGGGGGAGAAGCAAGCTAGCCTTATGTGTGGAAATACAGAGCATAAATTAAACTCTCAATTTCCAACCACAGTACTATTGTAGTCTAGTGAAAAGAAAGGGAATTAGGGGTTCAGTTCCTCCATACTAGAGTGTCAGGCATATAAATAGCTAAGGCAAAGCTGCATGCTACTAGGAGCTCGGATTTCCCACACCTAGTCCTATGCTTATGACTGAGGTGGCGATGTCTAGCTATCCAGCCAGGGTATTGCTTACTCTAAGCCACAACCTGGAAGAGATGAATGGGTGATTTATGGAGAGCCTATTTATTTTCTATAATACATTGAGATCCTAATTGGGAACTGTAGTTTTTATAAAAGGTGTATTATATGAATAGACCTAGTGATTAGCAGAGTGCCTGGCCTAGTGTACTCGCTCAGCAAAAGTCAGAGCAGTAAGTAATGTAATGGCTGATGGACTTTCACCTTCAAGGTCATCCTAGGAATCTTAAAAATACGGAAGCCGTTGGGGAGAACTTACAATATTGCGCCATCCATTCTTCATTACTTCCTCCTCCCCCTTTTCTCTACATAGTCTCCCTCCCTCCTATTCTCCTTTCCCCTCCTCCTTTTTCTTCTTTCTTCCCTCCTTTTCCATTCCCCCTCCTTCTCTCTTTCTTCCTTCCTCCTCCTTCTTCCCTTTCTTTTTATTTGTTGACTCTGTGCTCTTTCCCTCTGGTTTTCTGTTCGGCGCTTTAACCCAAGCAAGAGCCACAGGTCTTTGTCTCTGCTGAGGTCATGCAGCCTCATGACGCTTAGGGTTATTTTAGCTGTGAGTAGATTCCCTGGACAGAGGCCCTTCCTTAGGCAATATCAGAATAGCAACTGAAGCATAGTATCTCTCTCAAGTACAGAAGCATCCAGAAAATTTCACAATGGTTCAGATGTATTAGACTAATGGTTCTATACCTAAGATTCCTATATTTACTAAAGCAACAGCATTTTTGCTTTCATACAAGCTGCCAAAGAATTGAGACTACCACATGAGGAATGAACAGAGGACCTGGGGTGATTAGTCTACAGAGAAGAAACTGTGGTGACGTACAGTCGTTGACTCCAAGTAAAGTGGCTGGTATCTGGGGAGGTGGGCACTTGCCATGGACAGGAACTAGGATCCACAGGAAAAGCAGGAGAGACAGTTTTGTCATTAATGAGAGTCACACCTTTTAATGGCCATATTACTAGTTGTCATTAATGACTGGGCATTTGAAGATCGTCTTTGAACCTTATGATTGAGTTCCTCTGGCAGCAGTGATTGTCACTGGTTGGCATATTACATTGTGATCAGTTGTATTGAGTAGAGATTTGAGAAGATAGTGGCTTAGAAGCTGAGAAGGAAGAGGGGTCTGAATGGGCTTTATAGAAGAAGGGCATTATTATACAGAGACAGGAAGGAAAACAGTTATTTGGTCCCCGACCCCCAACCCCACCCCACCCCTCCACCCTCACCCCGTGTGTATGTGTGTGTATGTGTGTGTGTGTGTATGTGTGTGTGTCTGTGTGCCTGTGTGTCTGTGTGTGTGTGTGTGTGTGTGTATCTGTGTGTCTTCATGTGTACGTGTTTAAAGAGGGTTATAAAAATCATTTGGTAACTGAAACATTAAGAAAACATCATGAAACCAAAGAAATGTGTTTACACATTCTAGGATCCAGAGTAGATACAATGCAGTAGCAAATCTATAAACTACCACAAATCTATGACCACACATGAGGGTGATACACATGGTTGAAAAAAACTGATTAAACAAGACTTCTTAGTCTTCAAGATACCTTAGTATGTGTCATGAGTTTTAGCCAGGTGGCATCAGGTTGACCAGACTATTCTCCAATCAAGTTGTAAAGGGATGCATGACAGTTAGATTGGCACTGTATAAATCCCATCTCAGAGCATGTGCCAAGAAGAAGTACAGCAAGTAAGAGCTTTAACACAGAGATGGAAGCTAGGCTAAGAAGGCGAGCCATCATCCACAGAACAATTTGCAAATGCTAGTGCACCCTGGACATATCTCAGAACACTGAGGATCCATCACTGAATGGGTAGATAAAAGGCCCTGTCCATATGTAGTGTACCTTCTCTAGGAAGAGACAAATGACAATCAACAGGATAAAGTGAATTAGTGGATAGTGTGTATGATTGATACTATGGGTTAAAAAAAATGAGGCTAGAAGGAATGCACGTAAAGTGCTGAATTCACCTCTTTGTCATGGGGAGAGAGCCCCACAGGAGAAGACCAGAAGGGTAGGATCTAGTTCTGAGCATATGTGGGTCAGATACTACAGAGCCAACATGAGAATAATAAATAAAAATCCAAGGAACAGGGAACTCTGGCACATTCAAGAAAGAGAAAGCAAATTAGTTCACTAAAATGTACAGATCTGGGGAGAAGGCTCAGAAAAGAGCCCACACAAAGTAAACTGTCTGCTCTCTGGATTGGGAAGGGCACACCCTGAGGCCCTGAGATCTTTCTCATTCAATCACAGTGAGACATCAAATCACTGGAGGGTTTTGAGCACTAGGATGCTAAGATTGACTT